>NC_088345.1:35125000-35425000 GCF_036884655.1 Musa acuminata AAA Group | reverse complement strand
TTAGCAACTTGTATTTTCTATTTATAACTTTGCATTCATCAAATAAATCATGGAAGGCATTTAATAATTCATCGAAAGATAAATCAGCATCTAATAAATCCGTTACCTCCTCTTCGATGGCCATAAAGGCGTAATGAGCAACTTGCTCGGTGTTGGACTCCTCTTCCTCAGATGCGCTCGAATCATCCCATGTTGCTTGGAGAGCCTTCTTCTTTGTTGTTCTTTTCTTGACTTGGGGACAATCACTCTTGTAGTGTCCCGGCTTTTTACATTCGTAGCAGATCACTTGGTCCTTCTTGGGTTCAAGTTTATTTTTCACATCGTTTTTAAACTTGTTCCTTTTGAAGAATTTCTTAAACTTTCTTGTCAAAAGTGCTAAGTCATCATCACAGTCCTCATCACTTGAGTTTTCTCTCAAGTGGCATTCAGAAGTTTTAAGTGTCATATCCTTCCTGTTCTTTGGAAGGATGTCTTCTTGCTCTTCATGAGCTTTGCAAGTCATTTCGTAGGTCATTAATGACCCGATTAGTTCTTCAAGAGGGAAGTTGCGCAGATCCTTTGCCTCTTGAATGGCAGTGACTTTAGGATCCCAACTTTTAGGAAGGGATCTTAGTATTTTATTTACGAGTTCAAAATCCGAAAAACTTTTTCCGAGTCCTTTTAGACCGTTGACGACATCCGTGAAACGGGTAAACATGTCGCCAATGGTTTCACTCGGTTTCATTCGGAAAAGTTCAAAAGAATGCAGCAACAGATTGATTTTTGACTCTTTCACTCTACTTGTGCCCTCGTGGGTCACTTCAAGTGTGTGCCAAATATCAAAAGCAGTTTCGCAAGTTGAAACACGATTAAACTCGTTTTTATCAAGTGCGCAAAATAAGGCATTCATAGCCTTTGCATTAAGAGCGAAAGCCTTCTTTTCCAACTCATTCCAATCGATCATTGGAAGAGAAGACTTTGAAAATCCGTTTTCAACAAGGTTCCACAGTTCAAAATCCATAGAAATAAGAAAGATCCTCATTCGGGTCTTCCAGTAAGTGTAGTCCGTTCCACTGAACATGGGTGGACGTGTAATCGAATGCCCCTCTTGGTTTCCGGCGTATGCCATCTCTCTTGGGTTTTAAACCTTTAGAGAGTTAACCTTGCTCTGATACCAATTGTTAGGATCAAGAGCACTAAGAGGGGGGGGGTGAATTAGTGCAGCGGAAATCTTACAGCGATTAAAAAACCAAAAGCTGCGTTCGTTCAAAAACTATTATGATGCAAAAGCAGATTCTCAATTTGTATCTAAATGCAGTTTGCGTCTAAGCGCAGATTGCGTCTAAGCGCAATTTTGCGTCTAAGCGCAGTTTACGTCTAAACTCAGATTTACGTCTAAACGCAGATTTACGTCTAAACGCAGATTTACGTCTAAACGCAGATTTACGTCTAAACGCTGATTTACGTCTAAACGTAGTTTTACGTCTAAACGCAGATTTACGTCTAAACTCAGATTTACGTCTTAAACTCAGATTTACGTCTAAACGCAGATTTACGTCTAAACGCAGTTTTACGTCTAGACGCAGATTTACGTCTAAACTTTGAAACTTGTTTGTATACTCGCAGAAGGCAGTATGCAGTTGAAATCAAGACGTAAACGTGAACTGAGATCTGATGATTGAGCGAGGAAAGCCGATTTACGTCTGAATGCAGTTTTACGTCTAAATGTTGAAACTCGTTCGTAAAATTGTAGAGGACAGTTTGCAGTTATCAATAGGATCAAAATGTAAGTGTAAACTGCAAAGAAGCTCGTTCGTAAAAGCACGGAAGATAGTTCTGCAGAATCAAACGTAAACGTAAACTGTAATGTATGAAAATACGAATTTACGTCTGAATGCAGATTCGGAAGAACAGCACTTAGAACTTGTTCGTGAAAGCGCAGAGAGCAGTAGTGATGAAGGAGGTTTGCAGTAATGATAAAGTGCTCGAAAATAAACGCAAACCAGAGATTTAGAGTGGTTCGGTCAGCCTTGACCTACTCCACTTTTGGCTTCCTCCACCGACGAGGTTGCCGACGTCAACTAGGTGCCTTCCTTCAATGGGCAAAGGCTAACTGCCCTTTTACAGTTTCTCTCCTTTTGACAGGCTTAGGAGACAACCTTTACAGACCTTTCTCTCCTCACTTTACAATTGAAAACTTGAAGAATAGAAGGAGGAGACTTAAAGGCTTTACAACACTTTTGAGCTTCTTAGAATCACAGAAAAGATCAAGATTTCGGTGTAGGTCTGTATCTTTTCAGTGCTGAATGGGTGGGGTATTTATAGGCCCCAACCCAATTCAAAATTCGAGCTCAAAACGATCAAATCGATCAAATCCCAGAATTCTGGGATCAGGCGGTTGCACCTCTTGACTGGAGAGGTGCCACCGCCTGGCAGAGCTCGAAGACTGAGCTCAGGCGATTGCTCCTCTCTGCCAGAGCTCGAAGACTGAGCTCGATGGTTGCATCACCTGGCAGAGCTCGAAGACTGAGCTCGGTGGTTGCATCACCTGGCAGAGCTCGAAACTGAGCTCGGTGGTTGCATCACCTGACAGAGCTCGAAACTGAGCTCAGGCTGATGCACCTCTCTGCCAGAGCTCGAAGACTGAGCTTGGTGATTGCATCACCTGGCAGAGCTCGAGACTGAGCTCAGGCTGATGCACCTCTCTGCCAGAGCTCGAAGACTGAGCTCGGTGGTTGCATCGCCTGGCAGAGCTCGAAACTTGAGCTCTGGCGGTGCTACCTCTTGACAGAGGAGGTTGCACCGCCCAGTCTAGCTCGAAGACTGAGCTCTGGGCGGTAGCACCTCTTGGCTGGGGCGGTTGCACCTCCCAGCCTCGCAGCCCTGGCGGTTGCACCTCCTGGCTGGGGCGGTTGCACCTCCCAACCTTACAGCCCAGGCGGTTGCACCTCCTGGCTGGGGCGGTTGCACCTCCTGGTGCAATCAGGGTCCGAATGGTTCACTCCATTCGGCCCAATTTGAATCTTTTCAGGGGCCCAATTGCCCCAAGATTAAGCTAATGGGTTCACCTCCCATTTTCATGCTTAATCATCATGCTAACTACGATTAACTCTAAGACAACTTCTGCAGCTTTGCTCCGATGCGTCAATCGCTTCTTCCGGCGAGTTTCCGGCCAACTTCCGTCGATCATCCGATAAACCCTCGGTGATCCTTCTGCGGACATCCGGCATACTCCTGGACTTTGCGACGATCCACTTGGCGAGTTCCGACGAGCTTCGCTTGGCAAGCTTCTGGACTTCTCGGATCTGTTCTCGCTGAACCTCCGACGACCGTCCGAACTTCCGTCGAACTCTCGAACTCCCAACGTGATCATGATCTTGACTCCGGCGCAACACCTGCTGCTTGTCTTACTCTCATCGTAGTTAATCCTGCACACTTATCTCAACACATAGATTAGATAATAAATGACAATTGACTTCATCATCAAAATCCGAGATTCAACATACATATCATTTCATAGGTCATTAGTGACCCAATTAGTTATTCAAGAGGAAAATTATTTAGATCTTTGGCCTCTTGAATGACCATTACTTTAGGGTCCCAACTTTTTGGAAGGGATCTTAAAATCTTATTAACAAGTTCAAAATTCGAGAAACTTTTACCAAGTCCTTTAACACCATTGACGACAACCATAAATCGGGTATACATATCTCCAATGGTCTCACTCAGTTTCATTTGAAATATCTCATAAGAATACACTAAAAGATTAATTTTTGACTCCTTCACTCTACTAGTGCCTTCATGAGTCACTTCGAGTGTGTGCCAAATGTCAAAAGTCGTTTCACGAATCGATACTCAATTAAACTCGTTTTTATCTCATGCACAAAATAAGTCATTCGTAGCCTTTGCGTTTAAAGCAAAAGTCTTCTTCTCCAACTCATTCCAATCGTTCATTGGAAGAGAAGACTTTTGAAAGCCACTTTCTATAATATTCTATAATTTGAAATCTATTGAAATTAGAAAGATCTTCATTCTAGTCTTCCAATATGTGTAATCCGTCCCATTGAACATGGGCGGACGTGTAATTGAATGACCCTCTAGGTTGTCGGTAAATGTCATCTCTCTTGGGTTTAAAACGAAATGAGAGTGAACCTTGCTCTGAGAATATTAAGGAAGTTTACAATAAAGTAAATTGCACAAATGAAAAGCAAACCAAAATTTAGAATGGTTCGGTCAAGCGACCTACATCCACTTTCCAATTCCACCTCCGACGAGATCATCGGCGTCCACTAAAGGCATTCCTTCAATAGGTGAAGACCGAACACCTCTTTATAGTACTTTCTCCTTTTCCAGGGTTTAGGAGATAACCCTTGCAAGTCTCGCTCCTCTTTCTTGGATGGTTATAAGGCTAAGAGATGGAGGAAGAGAACTCTAACTTTTACAACACTTTTATAACTCAAGACTTCAAGATTAAGCCAATACTTTCGTGCCCTTTCATGCAGAAAAGGGTAGGATTTTTATAAGCCCCAATGGTTTCAAAATTAGAGTCAAAAAGTGTCACGTTCCCGAACTCCGGGGTACTAACGGTACCATCGCCATTACTGGGCAGTACTACCACCGCTGATCTAACTCTGGGCAGTACCACCACTGGCAACACTGCTGTTGGTGGTTCCACCGCCCAGAAATCTAGTGGCACTACCTTCCAAGTAGTGCCACCGCTGGCCATATTTTCAGGGGCTGAATTATGTGCTTAATTCGATCCAATTCAGCCCTATTAAGGGCCCAATTGGCCCCTAATTAAGTTAGTGGGATCATCTACCAATCTTAACTTAATTTATGCTCTAACTATAATAATTAAGACATAATTTATAGTGCTTCTTGTTCCAATGCGTCGATTGCTCTTCCGGTGAGCTACCGACGTACTTCCGACGAACATTCGACGAACTCTCGACAATATTCCGACGGACTCCCGGCAATCTCCTGGACTTTACGACGATCTTCTTGGCAACTTCTAACGAGCTTCTTTGGCAAGTTCCTAGACTTCTCGGTTGGTTCCGGCAGAACTTCCGACGAACGTTCGGACTTCCGTCGAACTCTCGAACTCCCAATCAGATCTCGATCTTGACTCCAACACAACACCTGCTTTATGTCTTACTGCTATCATAGTTAATCCTGCACGCTTTTCTCAACATATAGATTAGATCAAACAATTTACAATTGACTTCATCATCAAAATATAAGATTCAACATTATGAACATATCTAAACTCTATGGATGAAAATTTTAGGGCATGTTAATTAGAATCGAAAAGTAGGGAGTCATAATTTTCATCTAATCTCCTCTTCCCTTTATCCCTAGAGGATCTTCTAGAACCCATGGAGATTACAATTATGAAGACAAATAAGGAGCAAGAATAAATAATACAGAGGGGAACCAATTTGATTTAGAGAATACCTTAGTAGATTTTCCTTCTAGTGGTCTTTAAAAGGTTGTTTAGAGATTGATCCTTGATCTAGTAGTAAGTGTGGATTTTTGAGTTGCTAGAGGGAGAGCAAGATGTTCAAGAGTTTTGGTGCTATTTGGAAGAGTGCAAAATGTGTTGGGGTCAGTTCTACCACCGGCCCTAACTTGGTGTTTATAAGGGGTAGGTTGCGGGTGGTGGCACTGCTAGCTAGGCGATGCTACTGCCTGCCACCCGTGACAATTGGCGGTGCTACCGCCAGTTGGGTGGTGCCATTGCCTACAAGTAGTGAGCACTACTCACATAGTTGTGTGGTGCTGTCATGGGATGATTCCAACTTGCAAGATTTTTATTGTTATGAACCACGCAACCTTATCATATAAAATTCGCATCATAAGAGAAGAAGATTTGTATTGAAGATTGTATGTTCATGATTCATCATATAAAATGCATATCATATTCAAACATTATATTGAACTCATATTGTAAAATGCATACCATAAGTTCATGATTCATCATATAACATTTGTACGCAAACATCATAAAAACTCGTATGGAAAAATGTATATGGCTCATTATGCACACTATAAGATCATGATTCATGTGAGTGATAAAAAAAGTCTAAAAATGAAAATTTAATAAATTCATGCATTCGAACAGTTTAACATCCCTAATTCCCTTCTAATGAAATCAAATTGTTCTTCATTTAAGGGTTTTGTAAAGATATCAACTAATTGATGTTCCATATCAATAAACTCTAATATTACATCATGATTATTAACAAGATCTCATATGAAGTGATGCCTAATGTTAATGTGTTTAGTTCTAGAGTGTTGAATATGATTTTTTGTTAAACATATTATACTTATATTATCATATTTTATAGGAATATTCTGAAGAAAAAATTTATAATCTTCTAATATATTTTTCATCCATACAACTTGTGTACAACTTACACTTACCACAATGTATTCGGCTTCGGTTGTGGATAGTGCAACCAAATTTTATTTCTTGGAGGACTAAGAGACAAGTGCGTGTCCTAAAAATTGACACGTTCTGGATTTGTTTTTTCTATCTATTCGGCACCTGGCAAAATCAGCATCAGCGTAACTAAGCAATTCAATTTTTTTTCATTTTGGATACCATAATCCTAATTTAGGAGTTCCTTTTAGGTATCTAAAAATCCTTTTGACAACTTTTAAATGAGATTGCTTGGGGTTAAATTGAAATCTAGCACAAAGTCCTACACTAAACATGATATCCAGTCTAGTTACGGTGAGATATAGCAAACTACCTATCATACCCCTATAGGCTTTTTATCAAAGCTTGCTCCACCTTCGTCAATGTCTAACTTAGTGGAGGTACTCATAGGAGTATTGAAGGCCTTTGAACTATCCATATTAAACCGTTTTAGCAAGTCTAATGCATATTTTGTTTAACCAATAAAAATATCATCATTAAGTTGTTTGATTTGTAAGCCTAAAAAGAAGGTTAGTTCCCCCATTAGGCACATTTCAAACTCTAAACTCATGCTTTTGGCAAATGATTCACATAAGGATTCATTTGTAGAGCCAAAAATAATGTCATCAACATAAATTTGAACAATGAGAAAATTATTTTTAAATTTTTTGATAAACAATGTAGTATCGACCTTGCCTTTAGAAAAATTATTTAGAATAAGAAAAGAGCTAAGTCTCTTGTACCAAGCCTTTGGGGCTTGTTTTAAACTATAGAGAGCTTTAGTCAATTTAAACACATGATTAGAGAGATTATCATTCTCAACTCCAGGAGGTTGTTCAACATAAATTTCTTCAGAAATAAAGTTATTAAGAAAAGCACTTTTAACATCCATTTGAAACAACTTAAAATTATTACTACTAGCATAGGCAAGGAGCATCCTTATGGCTTCTAATCGTGCCACAGGAGCGAAGGTCTTTTCATAATCGATACCTTCTTCTTGGTTGAAATCTTTGGCTACTAATCTAGCCTTATTTCTAACCACAATACCAAGTTTATCTTGCTTGTTTCTAAAGACTCATTTAGTACCAATAACTAAATGGTCATTTGGCCTCGGAACAAGCTTTCACACCTCATTTCTTTCAAATTGATTTAACTCATCTTACATTGCGATGACCCATGAATCATCTTTCAAGGCTTCGTCAATGCATTTAGGTTCAATTTGGGGGAAAAAAGCGACGTTTGCACAAAAATTCTTAAGAGAGGAATGAGTTTGAACCCCTTTAGATGTGTCCCCTATGATTAGCTCCTTGGGATGAGCATCTACATACTTCCATTCCTTAGGTAAGGATGTTTCGAAAGAAGATGCATCTAAGTTGCTAGGTGGAGAAGGGGATTCATTTAAATTCAAAGTATCAAAATTAAGATCATCATCAAAATCATTTTTTTAACTTCGAAAACTTCATTAAAAACCACATGAATTGATTCTTCTATAACCAAAGTTCTTTAATCGAAGATACGAAAATCTTTAGAAGTGAAAGAATAACCAAGAAAAATTCCTTCATCAGATTTTGCATCAAACATTCCTAAGGTATCTTTTTCATTCAATATAAAGCATTTACATTCGAAAATTTTAAAATATAAAATATTAGGTTTTTTTGTTGTTCCACAACTCATAAGGAGTTTTGGAAAGTAATGGCCTTACTAGAACCCTATTCATGACATAGCATGTCGTATTTATGGCTTCAGCCCAAAAATATTTGAGTAGGCTATATTCATTTAACATGGTTCTAGTCATTTCTTGTAAGTTTCTATTCTTTCTTTCTACTAGTCCATTTTGTTGAGGATTTCTTGGAGTAGAGAAGTTATAGTTATATCTGTCGAATCTCGGATTTTGATGATGAAACCAATTGATAAGTGTATATGATTTGATCTACGTTTTGAGTGATGCATGATGCTTCGATCAGGGAGAGACAATTAAAGCAGGAAGAATCATGTTGGATCGGAGGAAAACATGTCAGAAGATTGGACATCGCGCCGAAGGATCGGTCGACGTATCGACAAAAGGCTTCGGGCCATGGATTCAGGCATCGGGCCAAGAAGAGCGGATATTGTGCTAAGAATATCAAAGTTACGAAGGTTAACTAGCCGATTGGGCAATAGGCTACAAGAGAGGACGATGCATCGAAGAATCAAACGAAGCGTCGATAGACCAATGACATGTTGGATGACATGATTTATGCTTAGTAATAATTATCTAGATCGAAGTGTGTTTTTTGATATGTGCAGGATTAACTACGATAGCAAGGCATAAAGCAAAATGAAGTCCTGGAGTCAAGAACGCGATTTCGTTGGGAGTTTGAGAGTTCGTCGAAAGTCCGAACGTTCGACGGACTTTCTACCAGAACCAATCGAGAAGTCCAGGAGCTTGCCAAAGCTCGTCGGAACTTGCCAAGAAGATCGTTGTGAAGTCTAAGAGCTTACCGGGAGACTGTCGGAACATTGTCGAGAGATCGTCGAAAGTTCGTAGAAAGACCGTCAGAAGAAACCGGACTTATCTTGCTTAGATTATGTCTTAGGAATTATAGTTAGCACATAATTGGAGTTGAAATTAGGAGATAATCCCATCAACTTTATTAGGGGCCAATTGGGCCTGAAGTTGGGCTGGTTTGGGTCGGATTCAAGGCCCAACCAGGGTGTTGAAACCTTGACCGACGATGGCACTTCCAGGGCCGACGGTGGCACCGCTTGGGGAACAACACCCCAAGTATTCTGGGTGGTGGTACCACTAGCAATAATACTGCCAGTGGTGGTACCGCCCCTATCAGGCGGTGGTACTGCCCAATGGTAGATCCTACGGCGGTAGTATCGCCCAGTGGCAGATCCTGCGGCGGTAGTACCGCCCAGTGGCAGATCCTGCTTAGACTTAGAATTCTAGCTTAAACTTAGAAATCTGTTTAGAGAGGAGTGTGTGCTTGTAAAGGTTGTCTCCTAAACCTGTGAAAAAGAGAAGAGGGGTGTAATAAGGAGGTTGATCTTTGCCTATTAAAGGAAGATCGATAGTGGATGCCGGTGGCCTCAATGGAAGAGGAATCGGTGGAGTGGATATAGGTCACGACGACTGAACCACTATAAAAATCTGGTTTCCTTTTCTTTTGTGCAACTTACCTTACTACAAACCTCCTTACTTGCATATTGCTTTTAACATGTTTACGAATATGCTTTCAAGTTGAGCAAGTTTCTAAAATCGATTTTATCGTACGAAACGAAAGAAATTTTCAGAATCGTGATTTTTACCGCTGCACTAATTCACCCCCCCCCCCCCTCCTCCTCCTCCTCTTAGTGCCGACTCGTTCCTAATAGTTGGTATCAGAGCCTTGTATTTCTCATTTAGTTTAACACCTAAGAGAAATGGCTCTTTTCAGCTTTCAAGATGATCACTCTCTTATTCGCCCTCCCTTTTTCAATGGGATGGACTACACATATTAGAAAACTCGAATGAGAGTTTTCTTACTTTCTTTGGATTTGAACTTATAGAGCATTATTGAAAATGATTTTCGAATGTCTTCTCTTCCAATGAACCATTAGAATGATTTTGAGAAGAAGACATTTTCTTTAATTGCTAGAGCTATGAACGCTCTATTTTGTGTCTTAGATAAAAACGAGTTTAATCGGGTTTCTACTTACGAAATGGCTTTCGATATATGGCACACTCTTGAAATCACACACGAAGGCGCTAATAGAGTAAAAGATTCTAAAATAAATCTTTTAATGCACGATTTTGAACTTTTCCGAATGAAGCCGAGCGAAACCGTTATTGACATGTACACCCATTTTACGGATGTCATCAATGGTTTATAATCTCTTGGCATATGTTTTTCTAATTTTGAACTTATTAACAAGATTTTACGATCACTTTCTAAAAATTAGGATTCGAAAATAATGTCTATTCAAAAATCAAAAAATTTGAATACTTTTTGATCGAAGAACTTATCGGATCTCTAATGACCTATGAAATGACGTGCAATGCACGTGAAAAACTTGAGAATCACCTTCCAAAGTACAGAAAGGATTTCGGACTAAGAACAATTGAAGACCACTCGAGCATAAGCTCAAGTGATGGTAAACTTGAACTCATCACTATGAAATTTAAAAAGTTCATGAAACAAAAATTAAAGAACAAAAAGAACGCAACTACTTGCTATGAACACAAGAAGAGGGAAGAACTTTTGGATGAATCGAGCTCCTCCGAAGACGAGGAGAAAATCAACAAAGGCGAAATGGCAAACTACGCTTTAACGGCTTTCTATAACGAGGTAAACAACTCAAACGAAACTCCCTTAGTTTACTTTGAAATTACATGATGTTCTTCATGATTTGTTTTTAATTTAATTTTTAAAAAATTATATAAATTTCTTTTTGAAAATTACATGTTTAATAATGTAATGAAAATGCAAAAATTGGGATCATGCTAGTAATTTTGAAAATGATAATAAAAATTACATATTTTATATTAAAGGAATAAAATGTTAGATTTAAATCTAATAATAATCCTATGTACATTTTTCAAGAAGAAATAATGTGTATTTTTTATTTTGATTGAAATCATGCTTGATGTTTTAATGATGTAATAATGTAATAAAATATTAAATATAAATCTAATGCTTATACACTTAACAAGATTAATCATGTTGTTTCTCAATTTTAATTAAAGATGCTCCATGATTAATGAAATCAAGTTTCATTTGAAGTAATGATTTGATATCATGCTCAATAAGTTTATGTTTCAAATTTATGGATGATGATTCTTGAGATTTATGGATTATCGATTTTTACGATAATGAACGTGACCTTTTCAGTTTTAAACTATGATGTATGTTTTTATACGAAAAACTTGATCATACTTATATAAAATCAATCACTTAAAATGAAACGCATAAAAAGGAAAATATATTATCATTGGAATTAAAATAATGAATCAAATATCTTGTTTAATGTGTTATACTTTTTTTGGTCTTGATAGTTTTTATGATGAAATCTACTTTTCTATCTTAAACGATTATGCATGCTTTAACTTGGCAGAAAAACTTGGGCATGCTTATGTGAAATAAATCAAATAAAAAAGGGGGAAGGAAAACATTTTTCTTAAAGAATTTCTCAATCTCTACTTTATCGATCTCTCAAAAAAAAGATATCAATGAATATATGTTTGTTATTTTTTTTTAATCTCTTGAAAATGATTTTGAGTTGACGATTTGAATTTGAATGAGGTTTATCTTGATTTTTTGAGATTTATAACTTGAGATTTCTTATGCATGAATCAAGATATTGTATCATTTGATCTCTTATGTTTTTTTTTTGCTATTTATAAAAAGAAGAGATTTGTTGAAATAAATCATGTCTTATGACATTTATGAAAAATTGAGACATTATGTATGAATCGAGTTCTCATGAGAATCTATTTATTTTGTCTTCATTGAATTTTCTTGAAAAGATCTTGATAATTTTGACGATCTGGATTTGAATAAGTTTTATCAAAATCATGATCTTGATTTATTGGAATTACTTGAGATATTTCTTTTAATCAAGATCTTTTCTTTGTACTCCTACGATTTTTCTTGGTATTTTACTGAAGAAGAGATTTTCTATATGAATCATAATATTTTATATGCATGAATTGAGGTCTTGTTCTCCTACAAGATTAAATGAATTTTATCTATATCTTGATCTCCTAAGAGTTCTTTTCGTTAATTATTTAAGAGGAGATTTGTTAAAATGGATCATGGTTTCTCTTGATTTCTCGAATTTTAGACTTGATCTTTCATTTTTGATGATTGAAATAATGATTGAAACATTAATGATATGAATGCATGAAATACTCATGATATTGTTTTGATGCTCAAAAATGATATAAATTTGCTAGCTTATGAGTATCATGATGATATGATGATTGATTTATTTTTAATATCATGCATATAGTAAGGATGATATGTAAAGTTCTAAAATTGTGCATGTTGTAAATTGAAACTATAATGATGAACAAACATATTGAAATAATGATTGAAACATTAATGCAATTATGAATGATGATTTGATATTATACATGCAATACTTCAACTTATGATAATGATGTATGCAATGATAAAATATTCATGATCAAACATATAAAATTGTATTCTTCCCTTCTTTATGACAATGACAAATGGGGAGATAGCTAGCTTGCTAGCTAGCTTGCTTGCACAAGTCAAGAAGATGCAAAAGCTTGCTTGCTTGCTTGCACATCTAAAGAGAAAATGCAAACGTACTTCATGTAGCTTGCTTCATGTAAAACATTGTATCTTGCTAGCTTATCTTGCATTATTTATCAAAAACTTGCTAGCCTTCGTACTTCAAAGAGAAGTAACACTTACCAAATTTCTAGCTTGATTATTGTAAAATAATGTAAAATTTGCTATCTTGCACTTTGCAAAGGAAGCAAAAATGATATTTTTCAAAAGAGAAGAAAGAGCTTGCTATCTTGAATATCACTATCTTGCCAATCTCAAGAAGCAAAACTTGCAACTTGCACACTGCAATAAGAAGCAAGAATCGCTAGCTTACACACTTCAACAAGAAAGCTATCTTGCATTTGCTTTCGAAATTTTTGCTAGCTTGTATATTGTAAACTTGCTATCTTACTATCTTGTATATCTAAAACTTGTTAGCTTGCATGATGTAGCACTTGCTAAATTTTTAAACTTCCAATATGCATGATAATAAATGCAATGTTTGACATTATATCTCAAACACTTGATAATTAAACTTTTCCTTTTTGTTGATGAGAAAGAGAGAGAAGTATGATGATGTTATACATAAGTTTATGATAACATATTGCTTGAATGTTTAAATTCAAGGTTCTATCAATATGACATAATGATAGGGGGAGTTAAGGTTAACTCCGTCATCAATTGGTTGTCATCATCAAAAAGGGGGAGATTGTTGAATCTTGGATTTTGATGATGAAACCAATTAATAAGTGTTTATGATTTGATCAGCGTTTTGAGTGATGCAGGATGCTTTGATCAAGGAGAGACAATTAAAGCAGGAAGAATCATGTTGGGCTAGAGGAAAACATGTCAAAAGATTGGACTTCACGCCGAATGATCAATTGATGTGTCGACATAAGGCTTCAGGCCATGGATTCGGGCAACGGGCCAAGAAGAGCGGATATTGTACTAAGAATATCAGAGTTACGGAAGTCAATTGGCTGATTGAGTAATAAGCCACAAGAGAGGACGATGCGCCGAAGAATCGGACGAAGCGTCGATGGACCAATGACATGTCGGAAGACATGATTCATGTTTAGTAATAATTGTCTAGATCAAAGTGTGTTTTTTTATGTATGCAAGATTAACTACAATAGCAAGGTATAAAGCAAAATAAAATCTCAGAGTCAAAAATGCGATTTCGTTGGGAGTTCGAGTTCGTCAGAAATCCGGACGTTCGTCGGAAGTTCTACCGGAACCAACCGAGAAGTCCAGGAGCTTACCAAAGAAGCTTGTCAGAACTTGCCAAGAAGATCATTGTGAAGTCCAGGAGCTTGCTGGGAGATCGCTAGAACATTGCCTAGAGATTGTCGGAAGTTCGCCGGAAGCTCGCCAAAAGAAACCAGACTTATCTTGCTTAGATTATGTCTTAGGAATTGTAGTTAGCACATAATTGGAGTTGGGATTGGGAGGTAATCCCATCAACTCTGTTAGGGGCCAACTAGGCCCAAAGTTGGGCTGGTTTAGGCTGGATTCAAGGCTCAAACAGGGTGTTGAAACCCTGGCTGGCGGTGGCACCACTTGAGGAACAGCGCCCCAGGTATTCTGGACAGTGGTACCGCCCCTGTCAAGTGGTGGTACCGCCCAGTGGTAGATCCTGTGATGGTAGTACCACCCAGGAACATCAGTGGTACCCCAGTACCTAGGAAACCTAGGATGAGACCTTTTTAGGTTCCGAGTTTGGATTAACTTGAAGCCTATAAATACCTCTCTCATCCCTGGTTAACTTACATAAGCACAGAGAGTTTAAAAGTAAGAAAACGTTACAGAAATCTCTTAAGAAATCCCCTCCTCTAGCTTAAACTTAGAATTCTGTTTAGAGAGGAGTGTGTGCTTGTAAAGGTTATCTCCTAAACCTATGAAAAGGAGAAGAGGGGTGTAAGAAGGAAGTTGATCTTCGCCTATTAAAGGAAGATCGATAGTGGATGCCGATGGCCTCAACGGAAGAGGAATCGGTGGAGTGGATGTAGGTCACGACGACCGAACCACTATAAAAATCTGGTTTGCTTTTCTTTTGTGCAACTTACCTTACCGCAAACCTCCTTACTTGCTTACTACTTTCAACATATTTATGAATACGCTTTCAAGTTGAGCAAGTTTCTGAAATTAGTTTTATCATACGAAATGAAAGAAATTTTCAAAACCGTGATTTTTACCACTACACTAATTTACCCCCCTCTTAGTGCCGACTCGTTCCTAACAGTATCCATTAGATTCATAAAATTCTTAAAAATCATGATTTTAAAATTCACCATTGTGATCACTTTGTTTTGACAAAACCATAAAGCTCTTTTCATTTTGAACTAGTTTACAAAACATAGAGAAATACCTAAAGCAATCACTTTTGTATGTCAAAAAGTAAGTCTATGTGTATCTACTAAAATCATTCACAATAATGAATGCATATTTGCTACCTCCTAGGCTTGATGTAGCAATTGGTCCGAACAAGTCCATATGGATCAATTGTAAAAGTCTAGAGGTGATTATTTGGTTCTTAGGTTTGAAGCTACCTTTTTTTTGGTTTCCTAGTTGACATGCATCACACACATTATCTTTGACAAACTTGATATGAGGAATTCCTTTTACAAGTTCTTTAGATGAAATTTGAGAGATTAGTTTCATACTAACATGACCTAATATGACCTAATCGTCATTCAAAACCGAAAAGCATATTTCATTACATAGATCATTAATGTCGATAGTATATACATTATTTTGTTTTAAGACAATCATAGATGTATTTTTGTGTGGTTTTTCAATAATGCAAGCATTAGAATCAAATTTAATGATGTATCCTTTATCACACAATTGACTAATACTTAAGAGATTATGCTTTAAGCCATCAACCAATAACACATCTTCAATAAAGAAGTTGGATTTGTTACCTATGGTTCCTTTGCCAACGATTTTACCCTTGTTGTTATCTCCGAATGTGATATATCCTTCATCTATGCTAGTAAGCTTAGAGAATTAAGATGGATCTCCAGTCATATGCCTTGAGCAGCCACTATCAAGGTATCATCTCTTGCTCCTAGCTTGTGATGGTACATTTTTCTATAAAAAAGGATGGTTTTTGGGTACCTATTTGACCTTGAGTGCCTCAAAAATTGATCTACATACCTTATCATGTTGTATTGAGTCATTTGAGGTTCTTTTAGGAACCCAAATCAATTTATATAGACTATATTTATTGAATGGACAATGATAAGCTATATACCCAAATTTGCAACAAAAGTTACATTTGTTTCGGGATGAAACATGCAAATTAGGGCCTTTAACAAAGGTGGTTGGATTTTGGTAAGAGCTACTCACAAATCCGATTCTGCCTTTTCTATGAACGTGACCTTTGTTGGGAAGGATCATGTTCAAGGACTTGATACCAACCTCAAATTTTTCTAAGGTTTTTTTTAGTAGCAAGTTTTCCTTTCTAAGTGTTTCTAGTTCATCACATTTTATACATGGAACTAAACTATCATTGTGCTCAACTTTTAATCTATTGAAATCACTAACAAGAAAAGCATGCTCCTTTTTTAACAATTTATATTTTTTATTAATTAATTTACATTCATCAAATAAATCATGAAAAGCATTTAATAGTTCATCAAAGGATAAATTTGCATCAAATAAACTACTCACCTCATCTTCAATGGTCATTAGTGCATAGTGAGCAACTTGCTCGCTGATGGTAGGCTCATCTTATTCGGATGCACTTGAGTCATCCCATGTTGCTTTAGGAGTCTTCTTCTTTGGTTGCCTCTTCTTGGCTAGAGGATATTCGCTCTTGTAATGTCCCGGCTTCTTGCATTCATAGCATATTACTTGATCTTTTTTATGTTCAAATTTATTTTTAGTGTCATATTTAAATTTATTCTTTTTTATGAATTTTTTGAATTTTCTTGTTAAGAGTGCTAAGTCTTCATCAAGGTCCTCATCACTTGAGTTTTCTTTCAAGTGGTCTTCTTGGATTTTTAGTGTCATATCCTTCCTGTTCTTTGGAACTCAAGCTCTTCATGAGCTTTACAAGTCATCTCATAGGTCATTAGTGACCTAATTAGTTCTTCGAGAGGAAATTTATTTAGGTCTTTGGCCTCTTGAATGGCCGTGACTTTAGAGTCTCAACTCTTTGAAAGGGATCTTAAAACTTTATTAACAAGTTCAAAATCCGAGAAACCTTTATCAAGTCCTTTTAGACCATTGACAATATCCGTAAATCGGGTATACATGTCTCCAATGGTCTCACTCAGTTTCATTTGAAACAACTCATAAGTATGCACTAAAAAATTAATTTTTGACTTCTTCACTCTATCAGTGCTTTCATGAGCCACTTCGAGTATGTGCCAAATATCAAAAGTAGTTTCATAAATGGACATATGATTAAGCTTGTTTTTATCTAAGACACAAAACAAGGCATTCATAGCCTTTGCATTTAAAGCAAATGTCTTCTTCTCTAACTCAGTCCAATCGTTCATTGGAAGAAAAGACTTTTGAAACCCATTTTCTACAATATTCCATAATTCAAAATCCATTGAAATTAGGAAGATCCTTATTCTAGTCTTTCAATATATGTAATCCGTCCCATTGAACATGGGCGGACGTGTAATTGAATGACCCTTTAGGTTGTCGGCAAATGTTATCTCTCTTAGGTTTTAAACCAAACGAGAGTGAACCTTGAGGAGCATCGTCGCAACCTTACTATATAGATCACCGATAGAGAGGAGGGCGCTTGACCTCCTTCACCATCTCCTAGAGATCTATAGGGATTTAGGGATATATGATCTCCCTATGTAACATAATCTTTAATATACGTAATTTTCTATTTCGTGGATTTTGCAAACCAATCTTCGCACAATGATGAACATATCTTTGAGAATTTAGGGATTTTGATTTTTATGTTCTTCCACTATGCATGTAATGTCGCCCCCTAAGATTTCCCAACACAATGTCCAATCCTTCTAGCTCAATGCCCAAACTTATGGCACGAAGTCTATCTTCCTACACGTCGACTAATCCTTCGGCCTGATGTCTAAATTTCTGACATGTTCCATTGTGGCCCAACGTTTGATTCTTATACTTCAATCGATTTGTCTTTCCATGATCAAAGTTAATCCTACATCACTCAAATACTGATTAGATCATAAACTCATCAATTGATTTCATTATCAAAATTTAGGATTCATCATACTCTACGTTTTGATACCAGACGACTAGTCCTGAAAACTTCAAATCTAATATAACCGGTTATCAAGAGTGATATCCAACCTTATGAGGGCTATTGAGTATCGATAGAGGATCATTCACTCTCGGTGTCATGAGAGGAATATCCCATGTATTCTTACTTAGGCAAATCCCTGCTATGATCATTCGGATTGAGAGAGAAAGAGTTCTCCGAGAGAATCTGATTAGAGCGAGACTCAAGTAGAAACCATATGGGCCTAATAGGACCATGCTCGGAGTATAGTCTCAAGGGTATTAGATGGATAAAGAACTATAGATACATGGTAACTAATAATAGATGGGTCCAATGGATTGGATTCCCTTGTATCGTCTAGGGAGTATGGCGGAGTGGCCTAGTACGTCCGTAGTCGATTAATCAAGTAAATTATTATAGAGATAATAATTCACTGTGCTAGAAGAAGTTTTGACATGTATGACTTACAGCTAGCTCGCTATTAGACATAAAGGGTCACACACATATGATAGGTATTGCAATAAGTAGAGGTTCGAATATAAGATATTCGTTGGAGCCCCTATTTTATTGGATATCCAATAAGCCACTGAATTATTGGATCCTATAGATGAGATGTAATAATAGCCAATGAGAGATTATTAGATAAAGATCCACTAATCTAAGAGACTTGAATAGTTGGATGGATATCCAATACCCAATATGGTATAATCCATTTGGGTTAAGTTGATAGGGGGCCTCTATAAATAGGAGGGAACCAAATGGCCATAAGCTAGGCCTTTTTGGTTGCCACCTCCTATTCTTGTCTCCCCTTCTCCTCCTCAACCAACAGCCCCTATTTGAAGCATGTGGAGATTTGGACAATGATTCGAGGAGCGTCTTCGCAGCCCCTCCCATGTGGATCACCGCTAGAGAGGATAACCGTTGACCTCCTTTATCATCTCCCACAGATCTGTAAAATTTTAGGGATATACAATCTTCCTAGATAACACAACTATCTTATATGTGGTTTTTATTTTTGTAGATTATTGCATACTAATCTACGCACGATAACAAAAGACTAATTTTTTATAGAAATCTAAGATTTTATTTTTTATACTTCCGCTGCGCAAGTGATGTCGCCCCAAATTTCCCAACAGGAGAGGGGCTATAACTTCTATTGTAAAGTGTCCACAAGACATTCTGCTACCTCTTTCCCCTATGGGCTTCCTAACGAAGTGGAGCTCCTTCCCATCAAGGTCATTCGTGGTCCGCACGATAATCGGTCGCTTTGTCCCATCCCTTGATGCCCCCTTGAAGTCTCACTGGGAGGTCCTTACTGAGGAGTAATGGTTATAGGAGGAGACTGTGTTGGCCACCCCGTATTGTCGAGGATCGCGCAGACCCCTGCTAGCTACCCTAGCATACCATAGTCGCTCGGAGGTCCTGGTCGACCATTGTTCCCGTAGTGAAGTCCTAATTAGCCCTTTTACTTGAATCTGCATGCTCCTCTGCGCTCCTAATCGGATGCCCTGCTTCGTGTTGCCTTCTATAGCATCACCACTACTTGACGGCTCAGTGGTGTTGCCTTTTCTGCTAACATCCACGGGATGCATATGCTTTCATGGTTAGGAATCACCAAACAATCCCGAATTGTAGCCTTAACTCGATTGCCAAAAAGTAAAGCAATATGGTTGCTTGTTATTTCTCAATCCCCAACTTTTGAGTCCAAATTCCAATCTAATTCCGGCATTGTTGTGAAGCCAAACCATAATTGATTAGAAGGCGATGACTTAAACATGTAAGCACAATATCCCACGAAGTGAAGCACCTCGTATTGCCAAAGGCAACTCGTATTGCCAAAGAAAGTGGTACATGTGAAACTTGATCAGCAAGAGAATGTAAGATAGCCTTCCATCTAGACATGTAACCTGAAATCCAACCGATGTTCTTTGAGTTTCTAAGGCCATCTACTTTATCCACTTCAATTTTGTTATCCATTCCAATAGCTGAATTGCTTTAGGATTTCAACTGGTTTTCATAATGCTCAATGCCCTCAAGAAAATCATAATTCACCTCACCAGCAGAATTTGAATCCAAACTTATTTTTATTATGTCTTTTTGCAATTCAGGTTCATGGACTTCAAGTCTTGTCTCTATGTCCAATACTATACCACCATAGTATTCAATATCAACTTCCATAGACCACACTTCTTTCAAGTTCATAGGGAAAATTCTCATTCTATGAACATAAGGTGGAAGGTTACCAAGATCTAGTCTACTACATATGATTTCACCAATTTAACTTGGTATCCTCATATTTGATAATGTCCTCTGGATGCGTGCTTTTATGATATTATTGATCTCACTACCTTTTTTTTCACGTCAAAAAATAGCCTTAAAAATAACATATTCCAACAAAGTGTTACCTCATCACTGACAAACTTTTCGTAGCTGCATCAGGAATGGCAGAAAGCATACTTTTTTTAACCAAAATGAGTAGAAGTTGGTGGTACAGGTTATGCCATATCTTGGCTGGAATTACTTAAGGATTTGTCTTTGGATGAACTTTTCATGAATGCATCACTCGAAGACACAGAATTTGATGAATACAACTTCTCAACAATCTTTCTTTCACCATAGCCTGATGATGAAAATGAGGTTTGTCTATTTTTCAAACCACTCTTTGAAGGCTTCTTTGTAGGCTTGTTAAAATAAAAAAGGGGAATTTTTAAAGCTCCATCAATCCTACTTGTTCTGTTTGTAGTCTTAGTAAAATTGTTTATGGCTTCAGAAAAGATGGATATTCAGTATTTAAGGATGGCAGATAGTCTTGGAAGTCTTCACTCAATTGAGAGAACCAATTCTATTTTCCCTTATTAGGGCAAGACAGAGTGCTTTGCACTAGGATTCCTTCTCCCAAGAAGTATCAAAAGTATTAGTAACATGTTTTACTCCCCTTATAAATATTTGATTTCTTGCTTTCCGGTTTAATGGGATACCTTTTAGCCCACATTTGTGAAGACAAATTTGATGTAGAAACAACTACCACCGGACAGCTGACAAGTTGTATAGTTGTATTAGAATCATTAGGGTCAGACAAGATTAATAAGTGATCTTTAGTTTTAGCATATTTTCTGACAAGAATAATCTTTACTTCGAATTTATCATAACGTTTAATACAATAGGCTACTAGTAACGAACTAACATTTTAAAATAGTATTAACCTTGCTATCTATAAAATTATCGGTGCTACTAGTATTAATCAAAATAGTAACGGACTAACATTTTAAAAGCCCTTCAACTTTTATAGTTGGAGGACTAGAATGACCCGCGAATGTATGAACAGTATATGTGACAAGTTCAATAATCTCATCGTTATCAATACCTTTATGATCAGAGTCTATAGCTTCAATATTTAGTTTCTCCTCAATTAGTTCAATCATCAAAAGTTTTTCTTGCATTGATACTTCTGACTTCACTTTTTATCATAATACTAATACAAACATTTTGTTGATCATTCATTGAGTTCCTCTTCGGTCAGTCTTCTAGTATTATGATTGATTATGAATGGTTGAAGTAGTTGACTTATTAATCACCTATTTATTATCACTCCTAGTTCGATGATTTTACATGTTAATTTTTCTTCATGTAATCATGCAAAAAAAATTGCAGCTATCATAGTGCGAGATTAACGAGCCTTAACTTCACAACAAATATCTGAATTAAGGCCTTCAATAAATGTTCTCACCAATTATCTTTCAGACCAATCTTTAGCTCGATTTGATAGTCATTCAATTCGACTTTGATGCTCTAATACAATAGAAGTCTGACGAATCTTAGTAAGTTGCCAATTAACATTCTTATATTCGAATAGTCAAAATGAATATGAAGCTCTTTCTTGAACTGCTCCCATGAGGGAACTACATGATAAGTTTCATATTAATCATACTATTAAATAATATCCCCATCTAGTCAGATTGAAGCTATTTCTATTTTATAATCTTCTGGAGATCTATAAAAATAAAAAAAATTCTTTGCTTTAGAAATCTAACTAGTCGAATCTTCATTTTCCCATATAGGATATTCTAGTTTCATACGAGGGTAATCATTGTTATGCTCTTGGTAACCTTTACCTATGAATCCAGATCGATCAGGTTATTTACTTGTAGAAGTCAAACTTTCATCTTGTTGAATTTTGCTAAAACTCTCAAGCAAATTCTTTTTAAAATCATCGAGAGTTTCTTGCAGCCTGCTCTCAATTTTTGCTTCCAAGGGTTCTAATTAGGCTTTTATATAATTATTAATAGTTATTGTGTATAATTATAGATATGTAATTCTTAAATTTTATTTTTTATTTCAGATCAAGGGCATGAGCATTGCTTACTTGGCATTAAAGGTGAAGTCATTATTAGCGACATGGGCGTCAAGGCCTATGGCAACATTGGATAGGAGATTAAGGAAATGCCGAGGACACACTACCAAGGAAACGCCAAGGACACATCACTGAGGAAACACCGAGGACACACCACTAAGGAAATGTTGAGGACACACCGTAAGAACTTTAGAAATGTCGAGGAATATCGCTCTGATACCAGATGATAAAACCTTAGGGCTTTATCGAAGAGAATAAATGGGGATTTGATCATTTCAAGAGGATCAACCTCCAAGTTGGCCAAAGGCTTTGAGTTATATTTGATTGCTTGAGAAAATTAGCCAAAGGTATTACATATATATAGAGTTATTAATCCTTAGCCAACTAGGACTATGATTTCTAATAAATAGTAATTCTTAATTTGCTATATCAAAGGACTCTTAAAACTCAAAAACCCCTACCATAACTAGGAAAAATTAAATAGATAAATAAAGATTAATATCAAATCCCTAAAATTAAGGAATCCTAACAATAGGGTCCCTTATGAATCTTGACAATGAGGACGTCATCGGAGAGAGGTCACTCATGGCTAACTCCAACTTCTGGAAGGCGTCAAGACAGAGCACGTTGGTAGAGTTACCAGTGTTAATCATCACCCTCTTGATAAGGGCATTAGTCACCGGACAAAGAATACTAGAGCATCATCATGGGTGGGGTCTATGTGTCTCACATCTTCTTCTCCGAAGACAATCCTAGGCCCTTCTTCGATCCTTAGAGTTTTTCCTAAGGAGGCCCGACCATAGGCTCTCCGTCCTGAGGAGCTTTCGCCTCTCGAAGAATGACCCCCGAAAGATGACGTCAATTTGCTTTTCCACATGTCCTCGGGGGTGAGGCGAATGCTCCTAGGGCTAGCCTAGGTACTTCGCTTGGTGACCCTATTGAATCTCGAATTTTGATAATGAAATCAATTAATAAGTTTATAATCTAATCTGCGTTTTGAGTAACGTAGGATTAGCTTCGATCAAGGAGAGATAAATTGCTTAAAGCAGGAGGAATCGGACGTTAGGCCAGAGTTGAACATGTTAGGAGATTGGATACCAAGCTGAAGGATCGATCGATGTGCCGGCAGAAGGACTTCGTGTCGTGAGTTCGGGCATCATGCCGAAAGATTGAAAATTGCGTCAAGGAGATCGAAAGTTGTAGGAGTCATCATGCCGATTGGGCAATATGTCGAAGGAGAGGATGATGTGCCGAAGGATCAAACAAAGCATCAGAAGAACCAATGACATGCCAGACAATATATGATTCATATTTTGTAGTAATTTGTCTAGATCAAGTTAGTTTAAGTCTAATTGAGTCTGTATTGGGATGAAACAATGCTAACTCAATTAAGGGCCCATTGGGCCTGAGTTGGGATTGTTTTAGGCCAAGTGAGGCCCATGTAGTAACCCTTAGTAGGCCCAGGTGTTGGCACCACCTAGGACTCAACCTCTTAGGTTGTCTAGGCGGTGGTACCGCCCAAACTGATAGTGGTACCATTCAAACACAATCTTCAAGATTGTGTCAGGTGGTAGTACCGTCAGACTGGGTGATGGTACTGCCTAGTGTCAATGTTAGACTAGGCGGTGGTATTGCTTAGTGTTAGACTGACCGTCGGTGGTACCACCAATTGTCAATCTGTCAGGCTGCCAGTATCCTAAAAACCCAGGATGAGATCATTTTGGCTCCAAATTTGAATCCATTTGGGGTCTATAAAAATCTCACTCATCCCTGCTCAGTAAACACATGAACTAAGAATATAAATTGGGGAAAACACTACTATAATCTTGAGAGTTCCCCTCCTCTTCTCTAAGAGTGTAATTTTTATTTAAGGGAGGGTTGAGTGGTTGTAAAGATTATCTCCTAAATCTTTGAAAAAGAGAAAAGAGCTATAAGAGGGAAATTGGTCTTCACCCATTGAAGGAAGACCATTAGTGAACGTCGGTGGCCTCAACGGAGGAGGAATCGGAAGTGGATGTAGGTCATGATGACCGAACCACTATAAACCCGGTGTACTCGGTTTGCATTTTTGTTTTGCTTTTCATTCTCATATTGCAAATTGATTTACTTGCTTACTACTCACACTACACTTACTAATATGCTTTCAAGTCAAACTCTTTCCGATATCGGTTTTCATCGAATGAGAATTTTTAAACCATCGTTTTTATCGTAAGCACTAATTCACCCCTCCTCTTAGTGCCGATTCATGATCCTAATAGTCGGTATCAGAGTTACGTTTCTCTCCATTGGTCTAACACTTAAGAGAGATAGCTTTTTTTGGTAATCTAGAAAGTCACACTATCATTCATCCTCCTATGTTCAATGGGACGGACTATGCTTATTGAAAAACTCGAATGAGAGTTTTCTTGCTTTCTATGGATTTAAATTTATGAAATATTATCGAAAGTGATTCAAAAATCTTCTAATCTAATAAATAAATGGAATGATTTGGTGAAGAAAACTTTTTCTTTAAATACTAGAGCTATAAGCACTCTATTTTACGCTTTAGAGAAAAATAAGTTTAATCGTATTTCTTTATGCAAAACTGCATAAAAGATTTGACATACACTAGAAGTAACTCATGAAGGCACAAATAGAGTAAAAGATTCTAAAATTAATCTTTTGATGCATGATTTTGAATTGTTTTGAATAAAGCCAAGAGAAACTATTATTGATATGTACACCCATTTTACGAATGTCATTAATGGTTTAAAAGCTTTTTATAAATATTTTTCTAATCTTGAACTTGTAAACAAGATTCTAAGATCCCTTCTAAAGAGTTGGGATTCAAAAGTAATTACAATACAAGAGGCAAAGGACTTAAACAAGTTTCCACTTGAAAAACTTATTGGGTCTTTGATGACCTATGAAATGACATATATAATACATAATGAACTTGAGAATAACATTCTAAAGAATAGGAAGGATTTGACACTTATAATAAATGAAGACCACTCGAGTGAAAGCTCAACTGATGATGACTTTGAATTATTAACAATAAAGCTAAAAAGTTCTTGAAATAAAAATTAAAGAATAAAAATAATCTTAAAAAGAAGAAGCTGCCAAAGAAAAAGAAAGCACTCAAGGTGACTTAGGACGAAATGAGTGTATCCGAAAACGAGGAGCAAAACAATAAAAACAAAGTGATGAACTATGCCTTAATAGCTTTTGACGACGCGGTAAATGACTCAATCAAAATGTTTTTATCTTATAATGAATTGTTTGATGCATTCAATGATTTGTATGATAAATTTAAATTAGTTGGTAAAAATTATAAATTACTAAAAAAGGAGCATGCTTCTCTTTCTGATGAATTTAAAAAATTGATAAATTTATTTATGTCATTTTGAATCTCTTGAAAGTGATTTTGATTATTTGATGATTTGAATTTGAATGAGTTTTATTTATATCAAATTCTTGAATTGTTGGAATTATAACTTGAGATTTTCTTTTATGAATCAAGATCTCTAACTCTTTATTCTGATTCTTGGATTTTATTTAAGAAGAGATTTTTTATATGAATCATGAAATTTCTTATGCATGAATCAAGATATTTTACCATTCTATTCTCCTATGTTTATTTTTGTTATTTACAAAAGAAGAGATATGTCAAAATAAATCATGTCTTTTGGTATCCAAATGATCTTTATTATTATATATTTCATGTCATGATTTATTTATGATATTCTCATATATTCATAAAGTGTATACCTCATCACATTTGATTTAAATTTATCTTTATCGTGATGTGAAAATTGATATAAAAGAAAAATAATTATAAAATTATATTCTTCCCTTATTTTTGACAATGACAAAGGGGAGAGATAAAATTGCTAGCTTGCATATTCTAAAATGATGTAAAACTTGTTAGCTTGGACATTTCAAGGAGAAAAAATTACTAGCTTGCACATTTCAAGAAGAAGAATTTGCTAGCTTGCACATCTCATGAGAAGCAAAAGTGCAAACTTGCACATCTCAAGAAGCAGAATTTATAAACTTTCACAACTCAAAATTGTTGCTAGCTTGTATGTTGTAAAACTTGCATATCTCAAAAACTTACTAGATTGGACGTCGGGCCAGAGGATTGCTAGACATGCCGGTAGAAGGACTTCATGCCATGTGTTCGGGCATCGTGTCGAAAAATCGGACATTGCGCCAAGGAGATCAGAAGTTGTGGTAGTCAACATGCCGATTGGACAACATGCCGAAGGAGAGGATGATGCACTGAATGATTGGACGAAGCGTTGGAAGAACCAATAACATGTCGGACAATATATGATTCATGTTTTGCAATAATTTATCTAGATCGAGTTAGTTTAGGTTTAATTAAGTCGGTATTTTGGGCCACGTGAGGCCCATGTAGCAACCCTCAGCAAGCCCAGGTTGTGGCACCGCTTGGAACCAACCTCCCATGTTGTCTGGGCGGTGGTACCACCCAGACATAGTCTTCAAGAGTGTGTTAGCTGGTGGTACTATTTGCTAGTCATAGGTGCCCAACAAGCCAATCACGTGAGTGATGGCACGTGTGACTTGATACAGAATCTTTTTTGCTTATTATATTTTGGCGTATATCTATAACTATTGCATAAATGCATATATATTGTGATGTCCTTAGATTTGTGCAATGGGAATCGGATCGTGATGAGATCACGATAATGAGATCGATTCACCTTTAAACACATATCCTAAATAATCTCGGTCATAGGTTATTCGAAAGGGACATCGTGATAACCGGATAGAATGGTGTGCTGTATACCCATCCATATGATGGATGCAGCTGGTCTCATAGCTGCTCGTGTAGGGACACTAGGGATACAGTACAGGTGCTCATTGGAGAATGAGTTCACTGATTGATCCGCTTACGGAATGCTGGATGGTTGATGATGCCTTATTGTCAGACAGCGATTCCGTAGTCCTAGTGGTGTATCTGGTCCTTAGACTTGAGACACCAAGGATGTCCTGTATGAGTGCTCCACTCTTTGATACCAGACTTATAGGTTTGGCTGTCCCAGATCTAGTACAGCTGGTCATTAGGAGTGGTAGTCGACCTTACGAGGGCTATTGAGTGTCGATAGAGGATCATCCACTCTCGACGTCATGAGAGGAATATCCCATGTGTTCTTGCTCAGACAAATCCCTGACCAGGGTCATTCGGGTTGAGAGAGAAAGAGTTCTCCGGGAGAATCCGATTAGAGCAAGACTTGAGTAGAAACCGTATGGGTCTGACAGCACCATGCTCGATATACGGTCTCTGGGATATTAGATGGATGAGGGACTATAGGTACATGGTAACTGAGGACAGACAGGTCAAATGGATTGGATTCCCCTGTATCGTCTGGGGACTACGGCGTAGTGGCCTAGTACGTCCGTAGTCGATGAGTCGAGTGAATTATTACAGAGATAATAATTCACTGAGTTAGAAGGAGTTCTGACAGGTATGACTCACGGCCAGCTCGATATTGGGCCTAGAGGGTCACACACATATGGTAGGCATTGCGATGAGTAGAGGTTCGGATATGAGATATCCGACGGAGCCCTTGTCTTATTGGATGCAGATCCAATACCCACTAGGGAAGGACCTATTAGGGTTTGACACGGGATCTCTATAAATAGGAGGGATTCACAGCCTGCTAGAGTCTTTGCTTGCCTTTTCCTATTCTTCTCTTCCTCTCCACCTCAGAGTAGGCCTGGAGTTTTGAGGAGCGTCGTCGCAACCCTGTTGTGTGGATCACCGCTAGAGAGGAGGACGCTTGACCTCACCGCTAGAGAGGAAGACGCTTGACCTCCTTCACCCTCTCCTAAGGATCTGTAAGGAAACAGGGATATACGATCTCCCTAGGTAACACAATCTCTATACGCAGTTTCGTGTTTTGCGGATTTTTTGCGCACCAATCTTCGCACGACGACGAACATCTTTTTGGGAATCGGGGATTTTTGTTTTTCATGTTCTTCCGCTGCGCATATGATGTCGCCCCCCATGGTTTCCCAATAGTGGTATCAGAGCCAGGTTGTTCGTGCGAATGATTGGTTTTGAACTGCGTGTGTTGTGGAAGAATTTTGACGTCAAAATCGTTGACGCAAAAGCGAGAAAGGGCAGCAACAGTTGCTGCCCTCAATCTGCATGCGTGAAGCGCAACCGAAGGCGGGCAGCACAGGGGCTGCGTCTGCAGTAGCCGGCCGGCAGCCTGCCGCCGCTGCTCCCGCGGGCGAAACCCTCCCCCCCCCCCCCCCCCCCCACAGTGCCCTCGCCCCGCCGCACAGGTCGCCGCCAGCAGGGTGGCGGCGGCGGCGGCAGCAGCAAAGGAAAGTAGGGCATTAGGGTTTTTTGGAAAAAAGATAGTTTTACCCCTCAGAATTTGAGAAATTCCAATTTCTGTCTTTTGTCCAAATTACGAAAATACCCCTATAAATTCCGAAATTCCCTACATGTCCCTGATTTCAGAAAATATTAATTAATTAAAAGGTTTAGTTGATTATTATTTTTATTATTATCTAGTAGTCTTACATGATGATGATTATTTATACATGTGATGTATGATGTGTGGACGGATGATCATGGACCGTGTGATGTGTGTACTTGTGATTATTATTATTGAGGTCTGCGAACCTCCATTATATTTCTCGTTTATTGTCGGGCCTGCGTGCCTATGATTAAGTTGTAATCACATGAGGAGGCGCAGCGGGAGCATGGATGCGATAGCGGGACCCACGAGACGGACGATCGTGATGCATGGAGATGCATCAAGATGTCGACGGAACCGACGAGGACGAGATGGACGATCATAGGGTATGGAGATGCACCGTTGCACACATAGATCTTGATGTGAGTGATTAGGCCTACTGGCTCGGGCCTAATCATATTAGGTTTTGGTCCATGATCATCTGATGTGATTGCTTATACACATACTAGATATGTATATATTTTGCATGCGATGTAGATATATATTAAATATGTATATGTGTGACATGTCATATTATGAGACTAAATTATAGAAACATCTCTCGATAATATTAAATCGGTAAACGTGAGGCAATTAGATTGACCCACGTGGCCTTCCATCGTTATGAGTATGAACCGATTCCCGGTGTAGGTTGAGTTGGTCGAGTCCCTCGAGACTCACCTATATCGCGATTCGCTATCTTGCTTACGACATAGAGATGTCACTGGCGACCTGAGGGCATGGTATACTTGGTCAAGTCCCTCGAGGGTATATCATCAAATCAGACTCATCTTGTAACGAATGTGTTGACTTAACCGAGCATCATGGTTGGTCGAGTCCCTCGAGGCCATGGTGATTCGGAGGCCGAACAGGACGGGAATCACAAGGAGTTGTGATCGGCAAGAGTTGCCTACCTTTTAGGCTTAGTGTGATTGGTCGAGTCCCTCGAGGTTACACTAAGATGCTGATTGGATCCTGATCCCCACTAGAAGTCTGCCGGAGACTTCCGTTTTACGTGCTGAGGGTGTCGCGTGACTCGATAGTAAAATAGTGGGAGCATATTAAGATAGAAGTCCATATCTTGATAGTTTATTTCTTGCAAAATCTGCATGTTATTCATTTTTGCTACATCTTTATTTTCAGAAAATGTCGTTTTCAAATCCCTTACGTGGCATACTTGATGTCAACCGCCTCACTAGTCCAAATTATACGGATTGGCTCCGTAACTTGAGAATTGTTCTCACAGCGGAGAAAATCGTGTACGTCCTTGATACAGTGATGCCTACGCCCGAAGAAGGGGCAAGCGAGGATGAGATCGCTCGCTACGTGAAGTACATTGATGACTCCACTCTTGCTCAGTGCTATATGTTGGGCTCTATGACTCCAGAGTTATAGAGACAACATGAAAAGATGGATGCCAGATTCATTCTCCTACATGTCCTCAAATTATTTAAGGAACAGGGAAGGACTCAACGATATGAGATATCCAAGAGCCTTTTCCGCGCTAGGATGACTGAGGGGTCACCGGTTCAGAACCATGTCCTAAAGATGATTGAGTGGATAGAGAAACTCACAGGTCTAGGAATGGTCCTAGAGGATAACTTGTGTGTGGACATTGTGCTTCAGTCCCTACCAGATTCCTTTTCACAGTTCATAATGAATTTTAATATGAACAAGCTTGAGGTGACTCTCCCAAAGCTCTTCAATATGTTGAGGGAGGCAGAGAGTACTATTAAGAAAGAGAAGCCAGTTCTCTACACTGGTGAGACCAGAAAGAAAAGAAAAGCAGAAAGGTCCCTTAAGAAGGGAAAGGGCAAGGGCAAACAAGGTAAAGCAAAGGTTGCTAAGAAAGACCCAGCAAAGGACAAAGGCCAGTGCTTCCACTGTGGTAAAGATGGGCATTGGAAGAGAAACTGCAAAGAGTACCTTGCAGAAAGGGCGAAACAAAAGCTTGATGAAGCTTCAGGTACATTCATGATCAGTCTCCATTTGTCAGACTCTTATGATAACACATGGGTATTGGATACCGGTAGTGCTTATCATATATGCAATTCGTTGCAGGTTCTGGCAAGGCCTAGGAGACTAGAGAGAGGCGAGATGGACCTCAAGATGGGTAATGGAGCAAAAGTTGCTGTATTAGCTGTTGGCGAGGTCGCCCTACATCTGCCTAGTGGAGCTTTTATTGCATTAGATGCATGTTATTTTGTTCCTTCTATTATCAAAAACATTATCTCTATTTCATGTTTAACAATTAGTGGATATAAATTTATTTTTGAGAACAATGGTTGTTCGATATTATTAGATGATAAGATCATCACGAAAGGAACATTGCATAATGGTTTATTTATGTTAGATACCACTCCACATATCATGAATGTAAATGTGTCCAAAAGGAAACGAGATAAGTTGAACAGAGCATACCTGTGGCATTGTAGGCTAGGTCACATCTATGAAAGAAGGATTCAAAAGTTGCTAAATGATGGATATCTAGATCCATTTGACTATGTGTCATATGCAACTTGTGAGCCTTGCATTCGTGGAAAACTGACCAACTCTCCATTTAGTGGAACTGGAGAGAGAGCCACTGAGTTGTTGGAACTCATACATAGTGATGCATGTGGACCCATGTCAACTCATGCCATTGGAGGTTACTCCTACTTCATTACATTTACTGATGATTTCTCAAGGTATGGATATGTGTACTTAATGAAGTACAAGTCCGAGGCCTTTGAGAAATTCAGAGAGTATAAGAATGAGGTGGAGAACCAGACTGGAAAGAGTATCAAAACTCTACGATCAGATCGAGGAGGTGAATACTTAAGTACAGAGTTTACTCAGTTCCTTAAGGACCATGGGATATTATCCCAATGGACACCTCCTTATACACCTCAGCTCAATGGTGTCTCTGAAAGGAGAAATCATACATTATTAGATATGGTACGGTCCATGATGAGTTTCGCTGACCTACCCATCTCATTTTGGGGATATGCCCTAGAAACCGCAGCTTACCTTCTAAACAGAGTTCCAACTAAGTCGGTAGTGTCTACACCATATGAGATATGGAAAGGGAAGAAGCCTGATCTTAAGGTTGTTAAGATTTGGGGCTGCCCAGCCCACGTTAAAAGACACAACCCCGATAAGTTAGAATCAAGGACAGAGCGATGCATATTTGTGGGGTACCCCAAGGAAACTTGTGGGTATTACTTCTATCATCCCGAGGACAAAAAGGTCTTTGTAGCTAAGAGAGCAGTGTTCCTTGAGAAGGAACACATTCTTGGCGGAGACAATGGGAGAATGATAGAGTTGAGCGAAGTTAGAGAACCAAGCTCAAGCACCACTCTACAGCCCTTGTCTGTTCAGGTACCTAATACACAAGTTTCAACTTTACGCAGGTCTGATAGAGTATCTCATCTTCCTAAGAGATATGTGGGACATATTAGAGGAGAGGATGCTGAGGATATTGATCCTCAGACCTACGAGGAGGCTATTATGAGTATAGACTCCGGGAAGTGGCAAGAAGCCATGAATTCTGAGATGGATTCTATGTACTCCAACAAAGTTTGGAACCTAGTTGATGCGCCCGAAGGTATTGTACCCATCGATTGCAAGTGGATCTTTAAGAAAATGATCGGAGTAGATGGAAAGGTAGAGACCTATAAAGCAAGGCTAGTGGCTAAGGGGTATCGTCAAAGACAAGGTGTTGACTACGACGAAACCTTCTCACCCGTAGCAATGCTAAAATCCATCAGAATTCTATTGGCTATTGCAGCATACTATGATTATGAGATCTGGCAGATGGATGTGAAAATCGCATTCCTCAATGGGAACCTCGTGGAGGAGGTGTATATGATGCAACCTGAGGGATTCGTGCCCAAGAACTGCCCAGATAAGGTGTGTAGGTTGCTTAGATCCATTTATGGACTAAAGCAAGCTTCCCGAAGTTGGAACATAAGATTTGATGAGGCAATCAGATCTTATGACTTCGTTAAGAACGAAGATGAGCATTGTGTATACAGAAAGGTAAGTGGGAGCGCTATCACCTTTTTGGTGTTATATGTGGATGACATCCTCATCATTGGGAATGACGTAGGAATGCTATCCACAGTAAAGACTTGGTTATCTAGATACTTCTCCATAAAGGACTTAGGGAAAGCATCCTATATCTTGGGGATTAGAATCTATAGAGATAGATCCAAGAGGATGCTTGGCTTGTCCCAGTCCAGGTACATAGAAACCATTGTCAAAAGGTTTGGCATGGAAAATTCCAAAGGGCAAACATGAATATGATACCTTATGCCTCAGCAATAGGGTCTATCATGTATGACATGCTATGTACTAGGCCTGATATAGCGCATGCTCTGAGTGTCACGAGCAGGTATCAGGCGAATCTAGGCTTGGATCATTAGAAAGCAGTAAAGTGTATCCTTAAGTACTTGAGAATGACTAAGGATCTTTTACTAGTATATGGAGGTAATAGCCTTAAGGTTGAAGGCTTCACTGACTCAAGTTTTCAGTCTGATGTCGATGATAGCAAGTCGAATTCAGGGTATGTGTACACCTTGAATGGAGGAGCAGTGTGCTGGAAGAGTTCCAAGCAAGATACCACTGCTGACTTGACCACAGAGGCAGAGTACATTGCTGCATTAGATGCAGCAAAGGAGGGAGTCTGGATGAAGAAGTTCATCACAGATTTGGGAGTCGATACAGATAGCGACAAGTCGACTTCCTTATATTGCGACAACTATGAGGTGATTACTCAAATAAGGGGACCCGGGTCTCATCAGAAGTGTTCTGAGGAGGTTCCAGCTTATAAGAGAGATCGTAACCCGAGGAGATGTAGCAGTGGAAAGAGTTCCATCCGAAGATAACATTGCAGATCCACTGACAAAGCCGTTGTCTCAGATTGTCTTTGAGCGTCACAGGGGTCTGATGGGGATCAGACACAGAGGTGATTGGCTTTAGGTCAAGTGGGAGATTGCTAGTCATAGGTGCCCAGCAAGCCAATCACATGAGTGATGGCACGTGTGACTTGATACAAAATCTTTTTTGCTTATTATATTTTGGCGTATATCACTTTATAACTATTGCATAAATGCATATATATTGTGATGTCCTTGGATTTGTGCAATGGGAATCGGATCGTGATGAGATCACGATAATGAGATCGATTCACCTTTAAACACATATCCTAAATAATCCCGGTCATAGGTTACTCGAAAGGGACATCGTGATAACCAGATAGACTGGTGTGCTGTATACCCGTCCATATGATGGATGCAGCTGGTCTCATAGCTGCTCGTGTAGGGACACTAGGGATACAGTACAGGTGCTCATTGGAGAATGAGTTCACTGATTGATCAGCTTACGGAATGCTGGATGGTTGATGATGCCTTATTGTCAAACAGCGATTCCGTAGTCCTAGTGGTGTATCTGGTCCTTAGACTTGAGACACCAAGGATGTCCTGTATGAGTGCTCCACTCTTTGATACAAGACTTATAGGTTTGGCTGTCCCAGATCTAGTACAGCTGGTCATTGGGAGTGGTAGTCGACCTTACGAGGGCTATTGAGTGTCGATAGAGGATCATCCACTCTCGACGTCATGAGAGGAATATCCCATGTGTTCTTGCTCAGACAAATCCCTGGCCAGGGTCATTCGGGTTGAGAGAGAAAGAGTTCTCCGGGAGAATCCGATTAGAGCGAGACTTGAGTAGAAACCGTATGGGTCTGACAGCACCATGCTCGATATACGGTCTCTGGGATATTAGATGGATGAGGGACTATAGGTACATGGTAACTGAGGACAGACAGGTCAAATGGATTGGATTCCCCTGTATCGTCTGGGGACTACGGCGTAGTGGCCTAGTACGTTCGTAGTCGATGAGTCGAGTGAATTATTACAGAGATAATAATTCACTGAGTTAGAAGGAGTTCTGACAGGTATGACTCACGGCCAGCTCGATATTGGGCCTAGAGGGTCACACACATATGGTAGGCATTGCGATGAGTAGAGGTTCGGATATGAGATATCCGACGGAGCCATTGTCTTATTGGATGCAGATCCAATACCCACTAGGGAAGGACCCATTAGGGTTTGACACGGGATCTCTATAAATAGGAGGGATTCACAGCCTCATAGGCTAGAGTCTTTGCTTGCCTTTTCCTATTCTCCTCTTCCTCTCCACCTCAGAGTAGGCCTGGAGTTTTGAGGAGCGTCGTCGCAACCCTACTGTGTGGATCACCGCTAGAGAGGAGGACGCTTGACCTCCTTCACCCTCTCCTAAGGATCTGCAAGGAAACAGGGATATACGATCTCCCTAGGTAACACAATCTCTATACGCAGTTTCGTGTTTTGCGGAATTTTTGCGCACCAATCTTCGCACGACGACGAACATCTTTTTGGGAATCGGGGATTTTTGTTTTTCATGTTCTTCCACTGCGCATATGATGTCGCCCCCCATGATTTCCCAACACTATTAGATTAGGTGATGGTACCGTCTAATGTCAAACTGACTAACGGTAGTACCGTTAGTTGTCAATCTGTCAAGCGATGGTATCGCCTAGTATTGGCGATAGTATTGTCGGTACCTCGAAAACCTGGGATAAGCTGGTTTTAGCTCTAAATTTAAAATCCATTTGAGGTCTATAAAAACCCTACTCATCTCTGCTCAGTAAACACATGAATTGAGAATATAAATTGGGGAAAACACTATTGTATCTTAAGAGTTCCCCTCCTCTTCTCTAATAGTGTAATTTCTATTTAAGGGAGGGTTGAGTGGTTATAAAGGTTATCTCCTAAACCTATGAAATGGAGAAAAGAGTTGTAAGAGGGTAGTTGGTCTTTACCCATTGAAGGAAGACCATTAGTGGACGTCGGTGGCCTCAATGAATGAGGAATCGGAAGTGGACATAGATCACGACAACCGAACTACTATAAACCTAGTATACTCGATTTACATTTCTATTTTGCTTTTTATTCTCATATTGCCAACTAATCTACTTGCTTACTACTCTCAGTATGCTTACAAACACACTTTCAAGTTAAACTCTTTTCAATATCGGTTTTCATCGAATGAGAATTTTAAAATCATCATTTTTATCGTAAGCACTAATTCACCCCCTCTCCTAGTGCCGATTCACGATCCTAACAGACCCTTCCTAATGAGCTCTTCGATCTAGTATGTTAGATCTCAGCACTCTTTTGTATTATGTCCATGGTCCTAGTGGAAAATGTAGTACTTGGATTTGTTCCTCTGCTTCGAAGACTCTCTCATGAGTCTAGGCTCCTTTAGGATGCCCTTCTCTTTTATTTGGAGAAAAATCTTCATCCTCATCATGTTGTAGGTGAGCAATCCCATTCTCTCCTATTGATTGTCTATTCGGGAATGTCTTCTTTGAGGTGACTACGGGACTGGGACACAAGGTTTATGGCGCAACCTCCTATTGCCCTCCTCTCGGTGACCCGAGATTATGGCTTCGACTGATATGTAATGGTTAGCCCTTTGGAGCATCTCTAGGATGGTCGTGGGATGCCTCTTGACCAATGACTAGAAAAAGCGGGCAGGCCTCAAGCCCATCATGAAGGCTTGGATTATTAATGAGGGGTCGACATCCTGAATCCCTCGAATCTCCTCGACGAACCGGGTGACAAAGCCGGATAGGGGCTCATCCTCACTTTGCCTAAACTTAAGCAAGATAGTGGCCAAGGGCTTTAGTCACACATTAGCAAGGAAGTGAAGCTTGAACTCTTTGGCGAGTTGTGAAAAAGAAGAAATTGAAAAGGGCTTGAGGCGATTGTACCATTCTTTGCTAGTTATAGGTGCCCTACAAGCCAATCACATGTGTGATGGCACGTATGACATAATATACACTCTTTTTTCTTATTATTTATTTGATATATTTTTTACTTTATTTTACCTATTATATATTTTGTGATGTCCATGGATCTGTGCAATAGGAATCAGATCATAATGAGATCATGATAATAGACTGATTCGCCTTTAAACACAAACTCTAAATAATCCTGGTCATAGGTTACTCGAGAGATATATTAAGATAATCAGAAAGACTAGTGTGCTGTATACCCTTTCATATGATGGAGGTGGCTAATCTTATAGTTGCTCATATGGGGATACTAGGGATACAATGCAAGTGCTCATCGGAGAATGAGTTCACTGATTGACCCGCTCATTGAATGCTGGATGGTTGATGATACCTCATTATTAGATAGTGACTCTATCATCCCAGTGGTATATTTGATCCTTAGACTTGAGACACCAAGGATGTCCTGTTGAATCTCATATTTTGATGATGAAACCAATTAATAGTGTTTATGATTTGATCTACGTTTTGAGTGATGGAGGATACTTCGATCAGGATGAGATAATTAAAGCAGGAAAAATCATGTTGGGCCGGAGGAAAACATGTCAGAAGATTAGACGTCAGGCCGGAGGATCGGTCGATGTATCGACAGAAGGCTTCGAGCTATGGATTCGGGCATTGGGCCAAGAAGAGCAGATATTGCGCCAAGGATATCGGAGTTACGGAGTCAACTAGCCGATTGGGCAATAGGCTACAAGAGAGGACGATGCGTTGAAGAATCAGACGAAACGTCAATGGACCAATGACATGCCGGACAACATGATTCAAGCTTAGTAATAATTATCTAGATCGAAGTATGTTTTTACATGTATAGGATTAACTACGATAGCAAAGCATAAAGCAAAATGAAGTCCTGGAGTAAAGAACACGATTTCGTTAGGAGTTCAAGAGTTCATCGGAAGTCCGGACGTTCATCGGAAGTTTTGTAGGAACCAACCGAGAAGTCTCGGAGCTTGCTAGAGAAGCACATCAGAACTCACCAAGAAGATCATCGTGAAGTCTAAGAGCTTGTCGGGAGTCTGCTAGAACATTGCTGAGAGATCGTCGAAAGTTCACCGAAAGATCACCGGAAGAAACTAGACTTACAGACTTGTTTAGTTTAGGAAATGTCTTAGAATTCATAGTTAGCACGTAATTGGGATTAGATTTGGGCCAACCTAATTAGGGGCCAGTTGGGCCCATGTAAGGACTATGTTGGGCATAATAAAATGCCCAAACAATGACCCAAGAAGTGGTATTGTCATGCACACTCTTCGAGACTATGTCAGGTGGTGGTACCGCCTAGTGGCCCAGTGCCAGGCAGTGGTACCGCCCAGCGCAGTGTTAGTGTCAGGCTAACACTGGCGGTGGTACTGCCCGAACCTAGGAAACCCGGGATGAGATATTTTTAGGCTCCAAGTTTGAATCAACTTGAGGCCTATAAATACCCTCTCATCTCTGGTTAACACACACAAGCACAAAGAGTTTAAAAGTAAAAAATACTATTGTAATCCCTTGAGAAATCCCCTCCTCCTCTAGTCTAAGTCTAGAATTCTGTTTAGGAGGAGTATGTGTACCTGTAAAGGTTATCTCCTAAACTTGTGAAAAGGAGAAGAAGGGTGTAAAAAGGTGGTTGGTCTTTGCCTATTGAAGGAAGACCGATAGTGGATGCCGGTGGCCTCGACGGAAGAGGACTCAGCAAAGTGGATGTAGGTCACGATGACCGAACCACTCTAAAATCTGGTTAGCATTTTATCTTGAGCAATTTACTTTATTGCAAACCATTTTACTTGCTTACTACCTTCAATATATTTACGAACACGCTTTCAAGTTAAGCATTTTTGAGTTTGGCTTTTATTGTATGAAAAGTTTTCGAAACCGATGTATTTTACCACTGCACTAATTCATCCCCCCCTCTTAGTGCCGCTCTTGATCCTAACAGTTGGTATCAAAGCCTTATTTTTTATATTTGGTTTAACACTCAAATAGAAATGACTCTTTTCGGCTTTCAAGAGTGTCACTCTCTCATTCGTCCTCCCTTGTTCAATAAGACGGACTACACATATTGGAAAACTCGAATGAGAGTTTTCTTGTTTTCCTTGGATTTAAATTTATGGAATATTGTTGAAAATGATTTTTGAATGTCTTCTCTTCCAATGAACCATTGGAATGATTTGGAGAAGAAGACGTTTTCTTTAAATGCTAGAGCTATGAATGCATTATTTTATGCCTTAAACAAAAATGAATTCAATTAGGTTTCTTTGTGCGAAACGACTTTCGATATTTGGCACATTCTCGAAATCACACACGAAGGCACAAATAGAGTTAAAGAGTCTAAAGTCAATATTTTATTGCATGATTTTGAACTTTTTCGAATGAAGCCTAGCGAAACCATTATTGACATGTACACCCGTTTTATGGATGTCGTTAATGGTTTAAAAACTCTTGACAAATGGCTTTCGAATTTTGAATTTGTCAACAAAGTTTTACGCTCACTTTCTAAAACTTGGGACTCTAAAATAACGACCATACAAGAGGCCAAGGATTTGAACCGTTTGCCACTCGAAGAACTAATAGGATCTTTAAAGACCTATGAAATGAGTTTTATGACACATGTTGAATATAATAAACTTGAGAACCACCTTCCAAAGAATATAAAAGATTTGACACATCGAATAAAAGAAGACCACTCGACCGAAAGCAAGTGATGATGAACTTAAACTTTTCATAATAAAACTTAAAAAGTACTTGAAGCAAAAATCAAAAAATAAAAACAAATTGAAGAAGAAGTACTTTGGGACGAAACGAGCTCCTTCGAAGACGAGGAGAAAATCAACAAAGGCGTTATGGCAAACTACGCCTTAATGGCTTTCGACGATGAGATAATCAAAATGCCCTTAGTTTATTTCGAAATTACATGATGTTTTTCATGAGTTATTTTTAATTTAGAAAAAAAAATTAAAAAATTATATATTTAATAAATAAAAATGTAAAAATTTAGGAATCATACTTATCTAGTAATTTAAAAAATAATCATGAAAATTACATGCCTTAGGATAAAGGAACAAAATGTTAGACTTAAATCATTCTAGATGTTTTAATAATAATGTGTATCTTAATAATTTTCGTATTATTGAAAACACTTTATGAAATCATGGTTGATGAAATAATGTAATGATGCATAATGATCATGCTTAATAAATTTATCTTTTGAAATTATACATGATGATTTGAAGTAATGATGATTTTTGAGTGATTTATGCCTTATTGATCTCTGTCGCAATAAATCTTACACTTCCAGTTTTAAACATGATACAGGTTTTTATTTGGCATAAATAAAATAAAATCATATGAATTGAAACAACTAAAAAGAGAAAAATATTTTTCTCTATCTTACTGATTTTGATGAATCCATTTGTATCATTTTTACGAATCACTTAGATTTTGAAAATGATTTTGATGATTTAAATTTGAATAAATTTTTATCCAATCTTGATTCTTTGATATTTACAAATTAAGATTTATTATGAATCAAGATTTTTTATTAATCGTTCTCCTATAATTCTTCTTGATATCTTTAAAGAAGAGATTAACTATATGAATCACGTCTTTTGGTATTTTAAGTGATCTTTTTTATCTTTAATGATATGATTTCTTTTATTTATGACATGAATGCATTGAAATATTTTACACTATTATGTTCTTCTCTTATTCTTTTTTGTTTACAATAATAAAAGGGAGAAAAGTTATGATCGATATAATTTAACAAATTGATATGAAATATTTATGATTTAGAATAATGCATGAAATATTTATGTTTTTTATTATGATGATGTATGTGATGTATTAGATATGATGATTGAAATTACTTTGATTTGAATTCAAGATTTATCTTAATTATAATATTTTGAAGTAAGAATGAATTCTTTACCTTTGTCAATTTTTTGAAAATTATTGTAGAGGGAAAATAATTACAAACATTCGTCCGCTTGGCCTCATTGCCTTTGTCATAAGTGGGTCCCTGCTCTTTTCTTAAATCGGGTAAGGACCCGGAAAGGGATTCCTCCCCAATTCTGCTTCCTGTGTGTTCACGAAAACCCTCGAAACCACCCTCGCCACCAGGAATGGCGGAGCCTGGCGAGGTCTGCAACTTCTTCCGCAAGCCCACCAAGAACAAGAACATTCGCAAGCGCAAAACCACCGGTTCCGATGATGAAGACGGCGCCGCCGATGATGCTCCATCCACCGGCCCCGCCATCGTTAAATCCAGGAAATCGATCGCCGACAACAAGCTCATGTTCTCCTCTTCATCTTCCAAACCCTCCTCCAAGCCCTCCGCGGACAGCGGCGGTCCCGGAGACCCCGACGAGGACGCGGGGGAGCGCGGCTCCGGCGCCCTCTTCCAGTTCGAGTCTTCGAAGGAGATTCAGGTCCAGCACGACAGTCGCGCCACGGCGGTCCTCGAGACGGAGACCGAATTCTCCAAGGACGCCCGGGCCATCCGCGAGCGGGTCCTGAAGCAGGCAGGGGACGTCCTCAAGGGGAAGTCCAAAGCTGGCGGCGGTGACGACAAATTATACAAGGGGATCCACGGGTATACCGACTACAAGGCCGGGTTCCGGCGGGAGCAGACGGTGGCAGGCGAGAAGGCCGGTGGCGCCCACGGCCCGCTACGGGCTTCTGCGCACATCCGGCTGTCGGCGAGGTTCGATTACCAGCCGGACATCTGTAAGGACTATAAGGAGACGGGGTACTGCGGGTACGGAGATTCCTGCAAATTTATGCACGATAGGGGGGATTACAAGCCGGGGTGGCAGCTGGAGAAGGAGTGGGAGGAGGCTGAGAAGGCGAGGAAGAGGGGACTCGCGGCTGGGGGTGGTGGAGGAGACGGGGATGATGGTGATCAAGAGGATGATGATGACGATGATGATTCTTTGCCCTTTGCGTGCTATATATGCAGACAACCGTTTGAGGATCCAGTGGTAACCAAGTGCAAGCACTATTTTTGTGAGCATTGTGCCCTAAAGGTATGAAATATCTTTTTTGCCGTTTATTTTGTTTATTTTGCTTTTTTGGTGGTCCATGAATCCGTCAAGCTTGCTTGGCTCTTATTTGAATTACTCCAAGTTAATTCATTCATTGCATTGTAATTGGTGATATCGCCAAAAATACATTCTCCAACATTCTTTTATACTTATCTTGATGTTGTGCTGGTTCTCATGCTCTTAGTAGTTTTAAGCTATATTTTCTCTCTTTCCAAAAGACAACCCTGCAAAATTTGGCTGTTATTTGGGTTACGTAGTGTGAAGATGGCAATCAGATAGGACCCTTTCTTTTATATTTAGAAGAACTAGTGAATATGTTGGTGGTAATGACAGGAGGCGCTTGAGTGATGCAAGGTGATACTCAAGAGCTTTGATGGGCCTTGGGCAGTGTCTCAGTTCAGGCGCTAGGCCTCACAGCACTCGCCTGGACTGACCCTGGCAACCCAAACCCCTCAAATTTGGTTCAAACTGAGTCTCTTCTCTCTTGCTCTGCAGCCAATACTGACTATTGTTGCTTCCTCTGTCCTCTTCTCCCTCTTTTTTTTTCCTCCCTCTTCCCTCCCATTGCTTCCCTTTCCATCTTCTCTCCCGTTGCGCTTCCCTCTGTCTTCTTCTTCTTCCTTCTGCCTGCTCTTCACAGCTTAATTAATCAATTTAACATGACAGTTCATATTACATCTCAAGTACATCAGTAACTGTAGATGTATTAGAGGAAATATTTTTAAAACTATTGTGGAACTATATGCCGTGGCTTGGGAGTCGGTGTGGCTGGGTCCTATGCTGAGAGTGTAAGGTCGTCCATGTGGAGAGGACGCCGGAGTGAGATCGGATCGGCAGGCTGTGTCCTAGGCTTCCGCTACCCCATCGTAGCCGACCTGAGGTCTGCTTAATCGGCTTCATTCGTGTCGTGATCCTGCACAACAGGTCAACGTTGGGAGGGGGATTCTCGACTCAACCCCTCCGATGTTTTAATCGGTAAGTGGATTTTGTGGTGTCCAAGGTTCTTTTCATTTCCAAATTGTGGGGTTGGTATTTATACTTGTGGAGGCAAGTTGGTCGTACGCTGGTCGTTAATGGCCATCGACCCTTCGTTCGGCGTGGCAATGCAGCACCGACTCATGCAGTCCAGATGGCACGGGTCGGCCTGTATGGTTCCCTGCCATGCGACGCCGACCCGTACGGCTCCGGATGCCGCGGGATCGGTTGTACGCCTTCCTCCACGTCGGCTATGCTATCATGCATTGGGCTGTTCCACATTGGCTCCTTGGTGGATGCCAGCTGTCAATATTGGGTGGGGCCAGATTATTCCCTATCAAATACCATTGAAAAAGATTTATGATGGAAGTTCATTTAGTTAAATGATTCATAAGATCTATTGCTACCATTTGCATGTTCCTTTGACAAAACCACTAAAGGTGGAATATTCTGGGCAAGACAACACCAAGTTCTTATTTTGGAGTATGACATAAAACTCATGTTTTATTTGAAATTTTTTATTTTAATGACAATTTATATTCTTAATTATATTTTTTAATAAAATTTTTTGATGTGAGCACCTTGTGTTGTTTGGGCAAGCACCTAGCTCCTCAGGTAGTATGGGGCCATGGTGCCTTGTAGCTCTTAGTTCTTTTGACAACATTGTGGATTAATTAGTATGTAGTTCTTTTGCCATTTGATAAAACTCTTAGTTCAAGAAAGACTGTTTTGCTAGATCTTTTTGCAACAAATTCAAGTAATAGGATGTGAAGGTTATTTATCTCAAAGTAAGTACTTTGATACTGAAAGATAATGCACAAGTTGCTCATAGTATTTCTAGTCTCGAATCATTAGAGTGGTGTAATGTAGAATTCGTACTTCAAAATTCAAGGACTCTTAAGATTTGATATCATCCATTGTATTAGTTCAAACAATTCAAACAAGGTGACATAAGAATGTTAGGGTGGATAAGATTTGATTTTTTCACTTTGTAGATTTTACTTGTTAGAGTTGACACCTCTTAAAATGTCAGGCAGAGCTATTTCATTTGAATTGTGAAGGATTTGGAAGAAGCACATACTTTGGGATGAAATCTGTGCCTGAGGAGTTAATTGAACTCTTATATTTTGCTAATTGTATATAACTGAAGCAAGACTTCAAAAATTTTCATGCTCTCCCAAAGGAAATATTTAAGTACACTCTTCGAATTATTTGAAATTTTTTGTTCTGCGTCAAGCTAAAGCTATGGGTGAGGTGGAATATTTCTACTATAACAAAATTCTGCATTTCTGGATTATTTTACTTCTTTTCATTTCCTTGGGATATTGGTGGATCAGGCCTTGGCTGTATAAGCATAATAACATGATGTATTATCATCTTTGCTGATTTAATATGTTTTGAATGTATTTTTTTTGGGATTTTGATGACTAATCATGGTAGCTGATTTAATATGGCATAAGCCTGCCATATTTTACTGTTATTAATTGGGTAAGATTCGTGAGTGATTCTTTTCAATCTCTTCATATAATTGCTTAAACCTTAAGCTTTTGGCCATATTTACAATCTAGTAAGGTTTTCTGTGCTTTTCATGTTGACAGCATCATGCAAAGAACAAGAAGTGTTTTGTTTGCAATAAACCAACACTCGGCATCTTTAATACTGCTCGTGAAATACGGAAAAAGATGGTCCAGGAGAAATAAAAGGTACTTTTGGTATTTGATGTGTTTTCCTTTTGGTTTGCTCCCAAATGCAATGGGTTGATGCAATTTTTGATTGTACTGTTTAACCCTCTAATGAAGTGGAATAGCCAGAATACATGCTTTTTTAACTTTATGAACATGGTCTTGAAAAAACATGTATTAGTACATGACTTGAAGGTAAATTGCTGTCAACCCTAAGACATGAGACAAATTTGTATACATATATGTCCAAGAATAGACAAATTGATCTTAGTTCGTCCTAATCATTCATGTTTGTGTGCAAGAGTATTCACCCATAGGTAGTTTTTCTAATTATTTTTTAAATTGAAATTAAATTTTTTATTATTTCTCATCCGATACACTGCAATGTCTCAATGAGTTGGGTTCAACATTTCAACATATTTGTTGACTGTCCAGATAGTTTACTTAGAGATTTCAATGTTGGATGATGGAGCTGGTTACTGAAGGTCTGAAGTTTGTTTAGACAATTATGTGATACCTTTCGTTTGATTGTTTCCCATTGAAATTGTTTGATAGTTATCCATTTGTATCCTTTGTAAATAATAGAGTGCTTTCCTGAGATCATGCAAAAGAAGAGGTTCACATATTTTCCTTGATTAAATTTAGATGCTCACTATCCTATCCTTAATGAAGTATATAAATGCGTAAAGCAAATTGACATCTGTGGCACATTCATCAATTATATTTTTCTGTCTTTTTTGTCATAGTTGGCCAAGAGAGATCATTAGAATTTAGCTGTTAAAATCACAATTCAGTCCATAGTATCACATAGATTAAATGGGATATAGTGACCAAATTACTAACCAATTGATAAATCAGATGCCACAGCGGGCTAGGGTGAATTTGTGAGTCAACTCAGGAAACTCAGTCAGGTGACCATTTCTCCCACACCAAATATCTGGTTGTTTGCCCTTGTTGCTATTGTTTTCGAGTTGTGTCATGTTAGCTGTTGTTGGCCCAAATATCCACTCTACATTCGTTCATCTTGTCCTCTTTTCACCCATCTCCTCTCCTCTCTCTGCGACTACTTTCCTCCCTTCTCTTATCCCCCTTTTCGACTTTCTTTTTTCTCCCTTTCTCCCCTTTCTTTGTAGCCACAAAATGTCATAAAAGCCTGATCACTTTCCTCCAGTTCAATCTCTACTTTATACTCCAGTATTCTTCCTCTCTTCATGACTGTTCTCTTCTATTACTTTTTCCCTATATGATAATGTAAAATGCAAATTTCATGAAAAAAATATTTAGATGTTTTTTTATCGATTCAAGCATCATTGTATTAAAAAATGATGTTGTAAATGGAATAGAAGCATTGGGAAAATTCTTGTAGTTGCCAACAAAAGAGAAATTAAGGAAAATTGATTAAATTGAGGGCGACGATAAGAAGGATGAAGAAATTATGTGAGAAAGGAAAGGAAAGAATATAAAAACATAACAGTTCTTTTGGTTTCAGATCCCAAGGATATAGCATGTCAACAAATTTCTAGATTTTTTTACAAAGTATCATCCCTATTATTTGTGTGAAAAGTCCAAAAGTCGTAATAATAAAATTAATTACATGGTTTGACTGTGTAGAAAACCTCTCATCATGAGACTAAGGAGATATTTATCAAAGAAAAGAAAAAAAAACTTAAAATTACTTGAGTATAAAACTGAGTGGGAAAAACTGGTTATTCAATTATTTCTGATTGATGATTAGATGTGAAAGATGTTTGAGATACAGTTTTCTGATGAATAGTGAGACCACTTTGTATAATCGGTCAATACATTTTATGTCTAAAAGAAGTAAAAAAAATCATGCTTGTTTTAGTGTTAACACTCTGTTAAAAGATAGGATTGACCAGATCAATCATGACTTGGATTGCAATTGCATATTTGTTTTTGGGGTATTTTATTGATTTAACAAGTACCTAAATGTAAATGTTAACATTCATCCAATGTTTGAAAATAATCCAGATTAGACCAAATCTTGTTACCAAGAGATGCAAAACTTTCTTTTGATATTTCTCGTGTGCTTGTGTTTGGTTAGGCTTTCAAAAAAGTATTAGGTCCCTTTTTATCAAGTAGCAATAAATTGTTAGCAGTATATAAACCATGGACTGCTGTACCACCTAAAATGGTATAGTATGGGCGGTATGAATCGGTTCAATCATGGGCCGATATGCAAACCACCCCCGTTTTGGGTGGTCCATTTAAAATATTAAAAAATAGAAAAGTAGTGGACCCCTGCCCAACTCAGCATTAAAAAATAAAAAACAAATTAGGGCTTGCAAACACGAGCCCTCTTCTCGTGTACGATGTTGTTGCCTTCGCCGCCATTATCGTTGCCGCTTCCGTTGCTGTTGTTGCTTCCGCTTCGCCACTATCGCTTTGTCATTGTTGTTGCTTCCTAAGTTCTCTTCTTTTTCTTCCTTCTTCCTCCATCGCTTCCTCTTCTTCCTTATTCTTCTGTTCCTCCGTCGCCCCTTTCTCTTCATCCTCGTTAAGACACCAATACACACCGGCATACCATGTGTTAAGACATTGATATAGACTAGTACGTACCGGTCTGATAGATTGTTGAAACGGGTATGTACTCGGAAAGACAATCCTTGATATAAACTGCATCTGTTTTAAAAGGCATAATGGATTTTCGTTTTTTGGTTGGAGTTGTATGAACCTAGATTATTTATGGATAATAACTGCATCAATCAAGGTCCGCCATACCGTATCGTACCGGAGTTTCGACCCGGGCTCGATACGGTACGGTACGGGTGTACCGACCGGTACACCCGATTTATCCCTCCAAAATACCTGAAAATTAGAAAAAAAAGTTAGGATAGGGTTTTCAAGTTACAAATAAATATAGTAATAGTATAAGTTTAGCAAAATCAATGTAAATTAGGTAAAAATAGTATCACATATCTTTTTCAGGCTTTAAGGTAGTCTTGTTCGAGGTTCGTATTTCAGCCCGTTATAGATTGAAATATCTACAGAAAAATCAGTTGAATTGTTGGACTATTTTGTTACAATATAAACTCTAAAATTCAAATGAAATAAATTATCACATATCTAGATATACCTGATTGTTGTTTTACCACCAAAACGAACGACGGGCTTCCACGGGTGGTGGATCGGGGTCCTCGATCCGATACATATTAATATGATACGTTTGTTGGACCCAATCATGAAATTGATCCTATGACATAGTGTATTGATACACCGTGTGCCATTGATGCATCAATGTGGTGCTGATCGTAGACTAATTGTCATGAATCATATTTGTCCGAGGCAGCTCTTGAGGCATATATTGGTGCTGTTCTGTATAATGTTGTTGCTCAGAGAAGGATGACCAACTATACAAATTTTGATTAAATCATCATTAAAATGACTATTCGCAGTATTTAATAACTTTAATAAAACATAATTAAATTTATTTTATCATAATATATATGTTAAACACATAAAAGAAATATTAAATATGTAATTTTAATTCAATATGATTCAAATTATGATAAAATCATCATTTATCTACACTAATTATACGATTAATATAGCTAATTTTTCATAAATTACTTCTCTTACACTACTATAAGCATGACAAATACCCTAATAGGTATTAAAGACATTGAATTGATATAAAATCGAACAAATTTTGATTAAATCATCATTAAAATGACTAATCGTAGCATTAAATAACTTTAATAAAACTTAATTAAACTTATTTTACTATCATAAATATTATTCATAAATATTATTCATGATGAAACACACTAATCATAATCTTAAATATCTTAATTAATCTCTAATTAAAGAAAACGAATACACACCTCTTGATTAGAAAGTTCTTCCTCTTAATCTTCCCAAATTAGCCTCTATTGAATTCACAAATCGTTGTTTTATAGAGTTTATGAGAGAAACAGAAAGTTTGAGAGAGAGTTTAAGAGAGTATAATGAAATAGGGGAGAGAAGAATGGTTTAAATAGGAGGCGAAAAAGCTCCAACGGTCAAATTGACCGTTGGAACACTGTAGCACTACTACAGTGTGGTAACGGTCGATTTCGACCGTTACCAAGTGGTGCCCGGACGGTAACGGTCGAAATTTCGACCGTTACCGCTCGATTTTGCCCCGTATCGCCCAATACAGGGGTTTTTGGGGCGTACCGCCCGGTAGCAGGCGGTCCGCATACCGAAAACCCATCGGACCGGTACGTACCGCCCGGTACGGGCGGTACGCTTCGGTATGGCAGACCATGGCATCAATATTTCTTGTCCCTTGCATGCCTGACTATCAAAAGTGCATATGCTGAACTCATTTCTGATGTTACTCCTTTTATGATCTTTTATCTTATATTGGGTCCTAGCATTTGTGGGTACCTATCATCATGTTCTGCACAATTTATGTGGTTGTCATCTAATTTGGTGCTAGTTCATTGTGTTATGGACTTCAAATCCATACCTTTGTTTATGTAGGAAAAAGTTAAGAGTTTAGTTTGATTTAAGTTATGGACGATTGTTTCTTTTTTCCTCCCAACATTTTTGTTCAATCATTCTTATGAATTCAGTGTGTGGCCCTTGGGAATTTTATACTTGACAGAGGTTGTCATTCTGTAGAGCCATTTTTGCCAAATAAGCTTGCTTGAGCACTATGATTATATATATATGTATATATATACATGTATATGTATATATATGTATGTATATGTATATATATACATGTATGTATATGTATATACATACATATATATATATACATGTGTATATATATATATATATATATATATGTATGTATGTATGTATGTATGTATGTATGTATGCTCTAACTTGGCTTAATTAACAAGAGAATGGGTCAAAAACACACAAGAAAAATAAGTTTGTTTGATCTCCATTGGCTTGTGTAACTAGTGGACATCTATGGTCTCTCCCTTTGGTCCAATATGTAAAAAATCCTAAGATCAAGAAATATGTTAATAACAATCAAAGCCTAGGTTCGGGTTTGGCTCACCTGGGTTTAATAAATTTGAATTACTTGGTTCAGTCGCACCAACTAAGGTCTCCCACACCTTTGTGTGTGTGAAAGAGAAACCCTATGCTGCCACTGTTCATCGTACACTATTGACTGCTCTCTTCCTCCATACGTCGGCGACTTTAGCCTACCTTCGCCCTATGCACCACTATAGCTTCATTTAGAGGCCAACTAGATTTCCATCCCTTCAATGTTTGTTGTTTAGACAGTTTTAAACAAATGATTGAAGCTATTGGAAGATATGATCTTAAATTTAAACCTTCAAGCTATCATGAGTTGAGAGTTCCATCACTAAAAAGAAGTTGAGAGTCTCATTATTGAAAAAAAAGTTGGATTATATAAATGATTTGTTGAAGAGTCATAAGGATGTATGAGTAGAACATGGTTGCTCTATTATGTTAGATACATGAACCAGTTGGAGAGAAAGGAGCATAATCAATTTTATGATTAGTTCTTTAAAAACCATGTATGTGAAATTGATAGATTTATCTTCCTTCATGAAATCTAAAAAAAAATATATATGAGTTACTTGACAAGTTTATAAAAGAAATTGGAGAGAAAAATATGGAACATGTAATTATAGATAATGGAAGCAATCATGTCTTAGCTAGTAAGATTTTTCCTTTAAATGTTTTAAATTTTTTAATTTCTCCAATTTAAATTAAAGCAATTATGTTTTATCAAATTAGTGGTATAAGGAGAGATAAAGGAAAACCTAAAAAGATTTTAATAGAAACTATAAATAAAGATTTAAGTATTCTGAATTTAACTAAACATATGACTTTTTACAGATCTTAGTTGCAGCAAAAGATCTATGTAATTGACCCCACATAGCTGCGACTCATAGCGTTGTTGTTGTTTTTTACATAAATTACGGAAGCATAACGGTCGTATTTATGTTGGACTCCATGTGCAATACATTAAATTATCTAATGTTAGAGGATATTGAAAAAATTATAGGCATTAAAAAGACTTTGAGGAAGGTGATTTTGTTGCTGGGTTTATGTATGATCTCACTAGAGCACTAAACATGAAGAGATTATTTATAAGTAATAAAAAATTGGTAAGATATGATGTCATACGATTTGCCACTTCATTTTTGACATTGTAAAGTGTGCATAGACAAAAGCACAACCTTAGAAATATGTTTACCTCGACGAGAAGTGGGTGACAAGTAAATGGATAAAAGATGTAAACAGTAAGGAACAAGTGATATCATCTTGGTATCATCCTTTTGGAATCATATGGTTTATTAAAAATTATAGGCTCTCTTGTTAGAGTTTTTCGACTTGTAGATAATGAGAAAAAACTGACAATGGGATATATAGATATATATATATATATGTATATATATATATATGTATATATATATAGAGCCAAGGAAACACTCTAAAAATCTTCTGGTTGGAGCGAGGAAAAAGTATATGTACATCTAAATAAAAGATGAGAATGCTGTCTTCATCATTCACTACATGTTGTGGGTATTATTTAAATCCAAAATTCTTTTATAAGTCTATTGAGCTTGATGCACAAGTTTTATCATATAAAATTTTAAACTATTATTGTTAATAGTTATGTATAAATCTGCAGCTGAATGGTAGAGTTTATTTAGAAATTCCACACCAAACTTGTATTAATTAGGTATAAAGATTCTGAATTCCGCACCAAACTTCTAGTAATTAGCTATAAAAATTTTGAGTTTGACTTGTAGTGTCATAGGTTATGACTGAAATTTAAGTGTCTTTGAGAAGGTAAGTATATAAGAATAAAGAATATTTTAGATATTGATGCATTTAATTATATTTTTAATTTGTATGACATAACAGATTCATAGAAAGAAAAGAAATTAGTTAGAGCATCAACGGCTACATAATCTTGTTTACATAAAGTATAATCAAGCACTTAGGCTTGTTATTTGCGAGATAGCATTGGTCCCATTATGTTAATGATATTGATAAACGAATGAAAGAAATGAGTGGTAACTTGCAAATCCCAATAATGATTTTGTTTTAGATGATGATAGTTTGACATGGGGAGATATAGCAAGAGTTTTAAATGTTGGAGAAATGAGAACATACATAAGACAACTCGCGAGAACAAATTTCAATGCAAAAGCCTTAATTTCACGGCCTGCAAATGTCGAAGAGGAAACTTATTTTAATGAAGATGAATATGAAGTTCAGGGATACAAATCAGTTGAAGAGGAGGATGAAGTGGATTTTGATCATCATTAATGTTAATATTGTTTTGGTTGTCATATTTGTTATTAAATTTGGACAATGTAATTTGGTATCTTAAATGAATACAATTTGATGGATCATTTTTATTTTAGTGATCGTATTTCTCAATAATTATATCTTTTTAACTTTTAATATTTGTGAGTGTCTCGCTTCGTTGGGGTGAGCAGCTAACACCTTGGGTGTTTTGGCACCTTGTGCCTAGCGTCTTCCTCTTCCATAACTACATTACTCTTTCGAGCAGATTTCCCATTCAGCAAAATTCTTTGCACCCATTTTTTAGTCTCCAATACCTGCCTTATGGAGATATTGGATGGTGAGTTCTAGGAATTGTAATTCTTTGTTATTTCTTCACTTTGACCAGCTACATCGTGCTAGCTGACGACTACATCCTGATGTTCCTGCATGAGAACATTGATGCTAGATGTCATTTCTCTCTTGTTATTTGGCCTCAAAAGTATTGTTCACAAAATCTTGTACCAAAACATCTCTGAGGGAGGAAGCATGTGCCAGCATGGATGGGAAAATAAGTACTGGTATAACACTTATTCAGACAAATTAAGATTCATATAGTTGGATGATCTCTTTCTGGCTGTGATTAACAAATGTGATATTAATTTAAGCAACTTCATCTTTTCTTCTCACCTAGTTGGCACTTGGGCTAAGCGAGGTGAGCACCGAGCACCTTAAAGTATGTCAAGCAAGGTGCTTTTGCTTGGGCACCACCTAGGAGAGCGCAAAAGCTAGGTGTTGGGTGTCTGAGGAGTTCATCCTAAGTGCAACAAGCCAACTTGTTGTGCAAGCTGATTTGATGAGCCAAGCCCGACTCAAACCTGAGCTTGGCTCCTTCTGCAATTCAATTTAAGATAGATTGACGAGCCAAACCCAACTCGAACCTAAGCCAGACCAGAGCTTAGTCTTCTACAAAGTGAGCCTGATTTAAGATGGATTGATGAGCCAAACTTAACTCGGACATTAGCCAGATCCAAGTGGAACTAATCAAGTACATTGAGTTTTGTTAATATCCCCCATCTCCCGACCTAGAGCCGAGTCAAACTAGGCCTTGATTTGGCTGCATAACAGTGTGCCCCATCTCGCCTCCTGCCGTGTGCGCACCCAAGCAGAACGGTTTCTCTACCCTAATCCCCTTATTTGCTTCTCCAGCTGCCCCTTCTCCATCACCAGTGACTTGGCCACCTCCTTTGCATCGCTCTCCTCTGCCATGCTCCCCACTCCACTTGACAGCACTCTCCATCACGCTCTCCCTCTCTGCCTACATCTTCTCCTTTCAGCAACTATAACTTGGATATTTTGTTGTCAGAATTGTTGTGATAACTAATGACTCTTTGATCGTTTTTTTTCCTTCTTTGGATTTGTATAAGCTGCAGCTGAAGAAACATATCTGAAATCTGAATGAACACAGCCAAAGATCTATTTTTTGTATAAAAGTTGTGGTATTGGATTGGTAAATTGAAAATTTTTATATTTCTAATGGTGCCTTTATCCTCAATTATTTTTTTATAATTTTTATATTAGTGAGCACCTCTCGGGGTATTTTTTTGGTATTTCTAATGCTCTACAATTAGGGTAATTCAACTATTAAAACTCCTAAAGCTTACCAAGTTTTCTCCACTTTGTCAAATGGAGGATTTTAGATTCAGAAGGCAGTATTTAGAGCTTCTGACTCGGTGCCATTGGCATCTGGAATATGTGGTCTCCCATAGTTAGTCATTTTTGTAAACTATTTACTGCAAGAGCTAGATTCAGTGTGTTTGTACTTCTCTAAATTTGTCTACTATCCGTAGCAGTTCATTACCTTGTTCAAGTCGGAGCTTCCACTGATCGATGATCATTAAACATGTTACTGCTGAAAGAGAAAAAAAAAAACTGAATGCCGCCGATGAAAATGCTTGGAGTGAAATCCTTATTTATACAAAAGTTTCTTAATTTTCTTTTCCAGCTTTCAAGTTCTCTTTCTGTTGAAGACAATCTTCTGCATTATTTTGTTGATTTACCTGACTGGTCCCTACAATGGGATGTGCAGCAATTCATACGAGGACACAATGAAGAAGCCGATTTTGGAAGATGCAACTCAATTCGGGCTTCGGAAGTTGAAGGTATTTTGGAGCTCGATGCTTCTTCCCCAAGAAACTATGTAGATAGTGAGGAACAGTGTAATTTGGCATTAGTGGAGGATGGAGCATGAGCTGCAATTAAGACTCGCCTGTCCGTGGTGCATCTGTAACTTTGCATGATTCCATGCAATCTTTGTGTACTTGTGATTCATTAGGGCTGAAACAGCTGGTGTAAGTTGATTTTAATTACTTGTCAAGTAAGTTGATATATCATCGGACACGATTCTCAACCCTCTACCAACTAGAGCGAGCAGTTCATTTCGGAAAGCATGCACAAATTATTCTTTTTTTTCTTAAAAAAAATACTAAATAATTCTTTTTTCTTAAAAAAAAATACTGACTAGCAAGCAAAGGATGCGCAAATTATTCATTCTTATTTCTTAAAAGAAAATACTAACTAGCAAAGCATGCACAAATAGATTTATCCTTATTTGGAAAAGCTTTTTAAATTTGTGAGTGATGCTCTCGTTCGTGCATGCACAAACACGCGCACACGTGTACATGCGCCCACACGCTCGCACGCACGCACAGCAACATCAAATTTCAAAACGTTCAACCGTAAGAATTTTCCCCGTCAGATGGTAACAATACATATTATCAAACACAACAACATCAGATTTCAAAACAACTACCTAAGAACTTTCCTCGTCATATGGTAAAGATACATGCCTATACACATGCACAGACAACACGCACACATCAGTGCATGCACGCACACAGCAACATCAAATTTCAACACATCAACCCTAATTTGCCACTGCAAGAATTTTCCTAGTCATATGGTAAAAACACATTCCTTCCGACTTCACATGAATACTAAAATTGAATGGTAACACTTGGTATGACTAGATTGTCGAGTAAGCTACATCGATGTACAATTAAATCGTGTGAATATTTTGACATATGGTACTGTCAAGACTGACAATACAACGCAAATCAATAGTGAAATGAATGAAACAAAGGTCTTGACAAAAAAAATTAAAAGATACCATCCTGCATTCCGCTGATACTCCATCAGACGTCAAGCCTGAATAACCCTATAACTGAAGTTGAGAAATGTCATATTTAATTGCTCTTAATTTCAACATTTCTGAACATCAGCGAGCAATGAAAACAAATGGCCGAATTAACTATGACCTCTTGACCACTGCCATGGCAAAATGTGGGTGGTGAGTGAACTCAAATGAGACCCTGAGGGATGGGTCATCAGCACCGACTTGGTTTATGACATTTAAAGCTATCCGGTTGTGCTCTGCGACTTGCTCAAGTTGCTGCAGCTCTAGCATCCTGTTGGGATCACCAGCAAAACTTCCCTTTAGTGATGATGTGATCCTCTGGGCTTCTCGAAAGTAGTTGTGTTTCACAACACCCTGGAATGCATAAATATGCACCCATTACAGCGACCAAGAGAAAATTAATTAAAATAAACATCCTCACAAGCTTTAAACACTCACAGATATGCGTGCATGAACTGTCGACTCTTTGAAAAGGTAGTAGGAAACATGGTCGGGAACATGAGCCTTCTGTAGGAGATCAAAGTGCTGACTGAATCTCTGATTAGAGGATGTGTAACAATGATTAGTTTCCAATTTCACAAAATTATTCTGTAGAATATAGCATAAATGGGTACCTCCTCTTCACCATTGAAAGGACTCCGCATCTGGAAGGCCTTAGATTCATTATGCAGAGCTGCCAGCATCTATGATAGCAGAGAATAATAAACAGTTTTCAGAATCCATTTCATATCTTCTAAATATTTGAGAGAAAAGCTCACCATGGCCAACCCTTCGCAGAGGCAAATGTAGCAGTGGATTAATAAACTAGAGGATGACAAAGAACCATCTCTTGCTGGATCCTTGGCATGATCCTTTTTTTTTTTCCCTCTTCTTTGGGCTGATTGGTCAAACACAAACATCACGTTGAAATCCAATATAAAGATACCCGAGTAATCAATTTTGGTTAATTGACAAAATTCACATTAGACTCATTTGTACACAAACATTTGCACACTTTGAGCAGTTGTTAGGCCCATTTAAATGTGGTATGTTATACAAAATAACATCAATATGTATCTTTAAAAAACTGAAATAATCTAAAAAGCTCAACAAGAACTCTAATATAACCAACTCTGTAATCAAAGTGATCCAAAGGTTTGAAGTGGGTGAGTTGTGGAGTTGTCACTTCCAAAAAGGTAGTATCTATAATCATATTTAACCATCCGATGCAAGTTACCCATTACCTATGGTGTTAAATAAAAGTGGGAATGTCTTGTTGAAAGAACTTGGAAAAACATACTCCTGAAAGGTTTCTTCCATTAAAAGTAAATACAAGTAAATGGTTTGCAGGAAAGAAAAGAGAAGTAGTTCTAGTCTTCTCTTGTTTTTGGGAGTAAAAGAAACTTAAATTTATTGATTTTTGGAAAGATGAGTTAATAAAATAATGCAAAGTATGGTTTGGAAAACCATTTCACTTTCCAGAGAATAAAGGAAAAAAGAAAAGCTAAAATTTCCTAGGAAGTTAGAGACAACTTCCAATTCTAATGGTAGGGAGGAGAAAAGGAAGTTGAACCTTATATTGACATCATTTATTATAGATAGGACACTGAAATGTCCAGAGACTTTCACATGGCTGATAAGAAGAAATATAATGTTATTATTCAAAGTTTTTATAATTATAGTCCGCAATTTTTAATATATATTGGCTTGATATAGGTTATGCCTTGGATCTGTATATCAATTCGGTATAATCTTACCACTGATGATAACCTCTTACTGACACTTTGGATTGTCATCACTTGACTAGAATCAAGCACCTCAAATGTGAGTGAGATCACTCGTGAGCTAAATGAAATTAATGAATCATTATACCAAGTAATCTAACACAGTAGGTGTGAACAGTTGACTTAAGTTACTTTAGGGGCATTTACTTCAAGGGGCTTATGGCATCTTTAGCAAGAACACTGACATTGACTACCGAAATAGCATCGATCTTAGTAACACAATTAACAAGTACAGTTTGTGCTTCATTCGGCTCTAATCAGAACTATAAAGTAACCTAATTTACAGCTGATTAGCAACTATGATATGGAGGATCACCATCTCACTTGAAGAAAAGAGTAAATTGCATCATAGACCACATTATCCAATGATTAAATGTAACAGTCCACATTCTCATTGTTTCTCATTGTTACACACCAAAGTTTGCATATGATTATCGTTGAAACACCATGAGAAGTTGGTGTAGATTCACTTTAATATGCATCTACGATTATGCAGCCATGAGCTAGATAAACAAACAGAGCACAAAACAGATACATTTACTCTAAGAGTTTTGCATGATTCAATATGAAGATAAATAAGTACACACAGGAGAGAAACAATGAGAATGTAGATAACATCAATGAGCAATAAGTCTGTTCGGATGAAGAAACATCTCCATCAAACATATGATAATGAGAAGAAAATGTGTTTATACCAATGACAGCGGCTAGGACCAGGGATCTTACATTCTCAGTAAGTAGGCATAGAGGTGACGTGTGGACTGAGGAACAGTATTTCACTACCAATCAACATGATCATGAAACACATGGATTCACCCCATTGGTTTATGGACAGAAAGACCAGGACAAAAGGAAGACAGTGATATCGGGGAGTTGAGATAAGGAATTCCAAGTATTTATGGTTTCTACCAACACAATTCTCATGACTAGTATATCATGGAATGTGTTGGTTCTTTTCCTCAAAATCTGATACATCATATGGCTGAAAATGTTAATACAGTGATAACAGTCAAGAGTCTATAGTTGGAGCAACTGTACTTACCATAGTCATACTTTGACTCAACAACCTACTACAATAGCTTTGTGATGACAATACCACTACTACATCAGATGCATACTGTCAATTAATATCAGACCAGATGCAGTGGCAGCATTCTCTGGCATGGATTCTTGAATGTATAATATTGACTTAGAACTACCGTCCTTTGAATCATCCGTTTGGTGGTCATGGATTATTTACAATGTATGACATTTCATTTTTGGTCATATGTTCATAATACATGAATCATATGTTCATTCATCGGTCTAGTTCTCTGCCAAACTGATCATATTGGTCAGTATCAGCCCATACTGACACATGATATGGGTAGACATTCATATTGTACCAAACCGTTTGAGTACTAGTATACATACGTAACTGAGATATAATCCTTGTTGTAAATGATCAAGAAAAAGAATTAGGCTTGGAGTAGTGTAGTCCAATCCACACTTGGTGGAAGAATAAAGAGGCCTACATATATTGTATTGAAGTTCTAAAATATGATGACCTCCAATAAGTTAATCAAATCCCCAATCCAGGATAACAAAAACAAATTGTTTATACAAAGTAGGTTATGTTCTAAGCAAGGTTCTCAATTTTGAGTATCGAACTTGTGTTGGTCTGTATGGGTAAGACCCGTTCGACGTATCTATACAAGGCATGCTGGAACATCAAGTGGTACAAATAAGGGGAAGAGGAGGGAGGGGAGGATGACGTGGAAGAGAAATAGAAGAGGAGGACAAAGAGGAGAAATAGAAGAGGAGGAGGTGAAGAAGAGAATGGGAGGATGCAACAAAAGGAAGAGGAAAGTAGGCAGCGAAGATGTAGAGGACAAGGAGGCAGTGAATGATGGAGAAGAAGACATGGCAAGGGTGACAAAGAAGGATGAATATAGATTCAGTAAGGCTTGGGGCGGCATGAGAGTGGGCAGATGATGCAAGGAGAATGGTGCACGAGAGAGAGGTGCATGCAGTTTCTTTAAGTCATCGTGCTTGTATTCTTAGCAAAAAAATCAAGTAGATGGGAGATAGAAGAAACCATCTTTGGTTCTTATAGATGATGTTGCTCTTAATAATAAAGAAACCCTTAACGCTCGTCTCTGGAAAATTTTCCACTAAAATTAGAGATAGCTTAAGAGGTCAATGCCTATTTAAAACCACTATCAAGACACCAAAATTCACACGAAAAAAGAGTATCCAGAAAGCAAAGATCCTTTGAGCCCATTAAGAGGCATACACCAATTATTATCCAATGTAATTGTAGAACTAAGTCCAACAACTCCACTAGCTTTAGCAGCATATCCAGGAAGTTGGCCCAACTCCTTGGCCATCTGATCACAGTTCCAACTTCCAAGATCGTTGCTGGGATATGATTGTCCAAGGATAACGTGTACGAAATCATAGAGAATCAAAATCGGTCAATAAAATGTTTTAGAAGTAAACAAAAAGTTTAGAAGTTATAAAAGTTAGTAAAACATGAAAACTACAAATTAAAATTAGTGAAAATCAAAATATTATATGCTAAAAGATTTTTTCATCTTCATATTTCATAAAATATTTATCTTCTCAAGAAAAACAATGAAACCGCAATATAAAAAATAAAAATATTGTATAAGAATAACATGAAAAGTATAAGTGAATCATTATCGTAAATAATAAAAGTTTATTCGAAAATTAATAATAACACTAAAAATAAAAAATATCATAATAAATAAGTATTATATATCATACAAAAGATTTTAAAAGTTTCAATTTACAGAACTGAAGATAATTGAAGATCACAATTCAGCCTTGTGTTGCTCTAAACATTATGCAAGTGTAGATTAATGCAGAAGCAGATAAAGAAAGAAAAAGTTCAGGACTAAATCGTAAGCCTATCGCATCTTCATTGTCCTTGTATTATCCCTATTTAATGCAGAAGCAGATAAACAAAGAAAAAGTTCAGGACTAAATTGTAAGCCTATCGCATCTTCATTGTCCTTGTAGTATCCCTATTTTCTTGAAAGGTCGAGGTCTATTCTCTGTTGTTCACTTTTCTCACTCCGTTCTCTCTATTATTTTATGTGACAGTAGATGACAATTATTGCAACTAAGGTATGCAATTTCGAATGGTACCGCCTGGTACAAGCGGTATGTACCGGTCCGACGGCATACCGGTACGCGGACCGCCCGCTACCGGGCGGAACATTTAAAAGCACCCCGTATCGGACGATACGGGGTAATATCGGGCGGCAACGATCGAAATTTCAACCGTTACCGCTCGGCACAACTCGGTAACGATCGAAATCGACCGTTACCGCACTGTAATAGTGCTACAATGCTCCAACGGTCAAATTGACCGTTGAAGCCCTTTCTCATAGTATTTAAACCCTTCTTCTCCCCTATTTCACTCCATTACATTTTCATTCTCTTTTAAACTATCTCAAACTCTTTTTTCTCACATTTGTGCTTTCCTACACTCTACAAAACAACGATTTGTGAATTTAATCGAGGATAATTTGGGAAGATTAAGAGGAAGAACTTTCTAATTAAGAGGTATGTATTCCCTTTCTTTAATTAGAGAGTAATTAAAATCTTTAATATTATGATTAGTGTGTTTAATATTGATTAATTCGAAATTAGATACTTAATAGGTCAAATATTTATATTTCATGCATATTAAATATTGAAAAATATTTATGATAGTAAAATAAGTTTAATTAGGTTTTATTAAAGTTATTGAATGCTGCGATTAGTCATTTTAATGATGATTTAATCAAAATTTGTTGGATTTTATGTCAATTCAATGTGTTTAATACCTATTAGAGTATTTGCCAGGTTTATAGTGTTGAAAGAGAAGTAATTAGTAAAAAATTAACTATGTTAATCATATAATTAGTGTATCTAATGATGATTTTATCATAATTTGAATCATATTGGATCAAAATTACATATCTAATTTTTTTTTATGTGTTTGACATTATATGATGGTAAAATAAGTTTAATTAAATTTTATTAAAGTTATTTAATGCTGTAATTAATCATTTTAATGATGATTTAATCAAAATTTGATCGATTTTATGTCAATTCAATGTGTTTGATACTTAAGGTGTTTGTCATGTTTATAATGTTGAAAGAGAAGTAATTAGTGAAAAATTAACTATGTTAATCAGGTGATATGTGTATCTAATGATGATTTTATCATAATTTGAACAATATTGGATCAAAATTATGTATTTAATGCTTCTTTTATATATGTAACATATTTATGATAATAAAATATGATTAGTTATGTTTTAATAAAATTATTTAATGCTGTGATTATTGATTTTTTATCAATATTTGGTCAATTCAATATGTTTATACTTTATAGTTTATTTGATTTAAATTTGATAGGATTATGACACCAAAAGAACAACCACATGATGATGCATAGGTTCATACCCGAAAGATAGATAGGAACCGTTATCATTGGCAATGTATTTATTATAGATACATTGGCAAGGGTGGAGGAATAACACGGGTGAAAATGCATTTGGCTGACGGATATCCTGATGTTGCAAAATGCAAGAAGATTCCGACGGAGATACGTAAATTATTTCAAAGCAAACTACAACAAGCAAAGGAAGATACATTAAAACAAAGGCAAGAGTTGAGGAAGAATATTATAGAGCTACACAGGAACCGATTTATGATCAGTATGAGGGTTGCGGCGATCAAGTCAACCCGGATGTCATACCTGAGATTCGTGCATGGCAGTGGAGCATCAGTATACGATCGATGAAGCAATGAGGCATCAACGACCTGACTCACAGTTGGAGCATGGCAGTGGTAGTGGAATCCAAAGGTCGACCAGCATGAGGCAACCAACTGCTCCTTCTCAGTTAGGCCGAACTAGTAGCATGAGGTATGGTGGACTCCGTGGTTTTATGAAAGGTCTTGGCAGGTGGTCTGCACCATATATTGTTGATATTGATCCGCAAGCCTATCCCCCATAAACAACAAAACAAACACGGATTGACGATGCATACACAAAAGAAAAAAAACGGGATATTAGGAAGATAATCTCAAAATGGTTCAACTTCCACAGGATCCCAACCAACACAGCCCAAGATCCGTATTATCAGAGCATGGTCTCTTCTATTCAAAAGTCTAGCACAGGGATCTAACCTCCAACACCGAAGGAGATTTACGACGTGTACTTAGATGAAGAGGTGGCAGAACTAAAGGATTTGATCAAATCTTTCAAAAGACAATGGGACGAATATGGGGTGACACTGATGTGTGACAGCTGGATAGGACCAACAAGAATGAGTATCATCAACTTTCTTGTTTATTGCAACAAAAGAGTGGTGTTTCATAAGTCCGTTAATGCTTCTGAAAAGATCCAAGATGCAAACTACATTGAGAGCTTGATTGACACTATAGTAGAGGAGATTGGACCACAATATGTTGTCCAAATAATAACCGACAATGGAGCGAATTTCAGAAAGGCCGATTTGCAATTGATGGAATAAAGAAAAACTTTGTTTTGGACTCCATGTGCAGCTCATTGCATAAATCTAATGCTGAAGGATATTGGTGAGTTGGATCCGGTCAAGAATTGTGTAGCTCGAACACAATTAATTACAAAGTTTATATTTAATCATCATTGGGTCCACGCTTTAATGCAAAAGTATGTAAACGGTGAGATATTCCAACCTGGAATTACTCGGTTTGCTACCAATTTTATTACATTAAAGTCATTACAGCAAAAAAGGCATGGTTTGAAGGAAATGGTCACCTCACAAGAGTGGTCTGAATCCAGATATTCGAGATTAAGCGATGGAACGAAGATAGAAAAGTCCATTCTTTCCTCTAGATTTTGGGAGACTACGATAGAAATTATAAAAGGTGTGGAACCACTTTATATTGTCCTCCGTAAGGTCGATATGAACAAGCATCCTCAGATGTCGTATCTTAAATATATACTGATTTCAGTAAGAGAGAAGGTCAGGAAAGCATTCAAAGATGATTTTAAGGCCGACCAATACGTACGGATCATTGATCGTTAGACCGAAGTTCATATGGATCAAGATATCCATAATGCAAGTAAATTCATATTCAAAATAATTTAATTTATTATTTTTAGATAATAAAAAAATATACTAACAAAATTATGTCTGGCAGCGTATTATCTAAACCCGACAATTCAATATCGATATGCTCTCGGAACGCAAAATGATTTACTAACGATACTATGAAATGTTATATATCGGCTCTTGCCAAACACTACTGATGCAGCCGATACTCTTATGGAGGGTCGATTATTTCGAGAAACAGTTGGTTCATTCTCCGACGTTGTAGCTGTATCGTGTCGTTACACTGTGGATCCTGATGAGGAAAAGTTACACATATTTATTATCAATTATATTTAATGTTAATTATTTGTTATGCTAATAAAATCTTATTTATATCTTTTTTGCAATCGAGTAGTGGCTACAATTTGGAAGGGATGCACCACATTTAAGGAAGGTTGTCGTTCGTGTACTTTTATAAACAACATCTAGTGGTTGCGAACGTAATTGGTCATCGTTTGTATTGATTCACATAAAGGTCCGTAATAAACTCTCCTACAGACGATTAGAGAAACTAGTATATGTCCATTATAACATACGACTAAGATTGCGATGTGCTGAGTTGGAGAAAGAGCCAAAGGAACCAGATATTGATCCCATTGACCTCCAATTCTACAACGAAGATTCAAAGCCAATGTTAGATTGGGTTGAAGTAGCAGAGAACCAAGAGGATCCTCTACTTGATGAGGAGGGAGATCCTCAACGTCCTTCACGTTTTATCACTGAGACAATAGAATAAGAAGAAGCACAACCCCAACAGATAAAAAATCCCCCTCGATCGTGGCAGGAGTCAAACAACATCGAGTCAAACTACTCGAGGAACTACAGACACCTAACGGTCATAGTCATCCACCCAGCATGCAAAGGCAAAGGGGAAGGCAGTAGCATCAATTGCATCGTTGGAAAGAATCGAGTCGGGCGATGAGACACCTTCACAATCACATTCAGCAACTCGCTTGTCCAAAGATATGACAGCAACACAGACAGTAGTGCCTTGACGGATGATGGTGGTGATGCCGGGCAGTCATTGGTCTCGTCTACACAACTTGAGGGTGGTGCATGGACTAAGGAGCAATATTTTACACATGCCACCCAAGATTCAGATCATGGAACTCGACAAGGTACTGCTCAAGTTTATGCACGGAAAGGGGAAGGGGAAGGGGAAGGTAGTGGATGAATTTGAGTAGATGCGACAAAGCCTACATGATATAGACACAGAAAAAAGCTCATCGTATTCACAGCCATCGTATTATAGAGAATCATATGGGCAACAACAGTATTGTGATAGTTGGTCATCCTTCTCTAAGCAACAGTATGATACAGAGCTGCAAATCAGTAGCAAAAGTAAAAACTTTGACATTCACCAATATATGCCTCAAGAGTTGCCTCGGACAAATATGATTCATGACGATCAGCCTACGATCAGCACCACATTGATGCATTAATGGCATACGGTGTATCAATACACTATGTCATGGGATCAATTTCATGATTGGGTCCAACAAACATATCATATTGATATGCAGATGTATAGGATCGAGGACCTCGATCCACCACCCGTGGAGGCCCGTCATTCGTTTTGGTAGTAGAATCAACAATCAAGTATATCTACATATGTGATTATTTAATTCATTTGAATTTTAGAGCTCATATTGTAACAAAATAGTCTGACAATTCAAATGATTTTTCGGTAGATATTTCAATATTTACATAAAGATAATCCGTAATGGACTGAAATATGAACCTTGCACAAGATATTCTTCAAAACCCGAAAAAGATATGTGATACTATTCTTACCTAATTTATATTGATTTTGCTAGACTTATGCAATTACTATATTTATTTCTAACTTAAAAATCCTATCCTAACTTTTTTTTAATTTCAAGTATTTTCGGAAGGTTTTACACCTAAATTAGGTGTACCGCTCGGTATGCCCTAGCGTATCGCTCGGTACACGATACCGTACCATACCGAGCCAACCTCGAAACACCGGTACGGTACGGTATTGCATACCTTGATTGCAACAATGTCAGTGATAATAATTGTCTCTCAATAACCTTTCTCTCAATTATTGCTTCATTTGGCTTCTCTTTCCTTCTCCTTCACCTCCTACTTCTTTTTCTTGTAAGGCTATGAATTCAACCAAAATTGACCAAAACCAACTAGCTCTAGTTGAAATCATGTATTGGAAATCGACTGATACCTTAAATTATGCATCTAATACATGAAGTGACAATGATCTAGAAAATGGAATAATTACTGAGAACTCCATAATAACAAAGAAATCAATATTTTGTGAGTAGAATCAAAACTCATGTTGTTTGCAATTTATCATGGATGGGGTTGTAATGATAGGAGTCTAGGAGAACCTAAGAAATCACAATGAAATTACCAACTTGATAAGGATTCTAGAAGGAAAGATTGTTTTGTCAACTTGCCATCCAATAAACTCAGGCCAACAACAAAAAGAGACAAGAGCTGGAGAGATTGCTTAAGCTGATGAAGCTAGAGATTCTGCATAATTATTAGTCTTTGGTGACTAGAATTTAGATACATGAGGTACCAAAATACCTTTCAAAAGTAACCTAAGAATTTTGAGCATACCATGCCTTCTTACTATTGGGGCCACTTAGATTTCTTGATCACTGTTTGGCACTTTGATCATATGATCACTGTACAGAACTTTGATTATATGATCAAAGTACACACTTCTTTAAAAAGCTAAACTTTGCTAGGGAGACAAACCTAGCAAAATCTACTAACGTATTTGTTCATGGCACCATCCATATTTACTGATACCATGCAAATCAAAGCAATAACTAATGTACTTGAGAACACCATCAAAGTTATAGAGAAATAAAAGATGGTTTAAAATTTAAATAAGTCCACCTAAGACCTAAAAGATAAAGAAAACACTAAGACAAAAGCATGTAAGCCATGTTCCCATCCATTCCCATCCAAGTACAGCATATCACGTCAAGGAATTTCTGCTGGTTATTTGACATAATATATTGACCTAATCGGAATATAGGATAGATTATTTGATCTTCTTGCCCATGCAATACAACGTATTCCAGATGCAATGAGCTCCAATTTGGATAAAATGGAGGAACATCCAAAAAGATATAATTTATAAAATTAAAAGATCAAACAATTTACATTCGAGGTAAGAAAATAAGTGCCATTTTGATAAAGATTCAGGCCAGCTATCACAAGAATGTCATTCAAAAGTTAGATAAGACTTACATGTTTCACTATTGATGGCTATCCGCATCTGCATCTTCTCCATAAGCCTCATTAGAACAACATACATATACCAATAGACCATGCAGTATTCATTAGGAGAATATAGCTCCAATTCAAAACCCAACGTAAGAAACCGAGAAGCAATCCAGTAAGTATGCTCATCCGTCCATATAAGGAGACGTCTTGAGACTTTCATGCACATATTCTGTACAACAATTTGAAATCTACTGAAATGTGGATAAGACAGTATGATCAAATAAAAGAAAATTCAAGAAATACTATAAACACAATCTACCTCATCAACCATGACATTCAACCTGTCTCCAAACTCTCTTTTGAAGGCCATCTCCAACTGTGGAACAAAATCCATCAAGTCAGTGATTTTTCCCCTATGCATGTGAACTAAACAAAAACATACATAAATACAATATGCATCTTTGTCTAATAAATACTTACTTGAAATGAAAGATATCTACATGAGAAAGAGTCTGCTACTAAACTGATCAATAGTATAAGAACCTTGAAGCAACTAATGAGGTAACATGAGGTAAGTTTTTTACATGAAAACCTTTGCTATTAGAACATTAAGGCCTTGGGAATTGGAACCATGCAGTATTGTCATCATCAGCTCACTCTCTCTCTCTCATTCCTCACTTCCCTCATGACTCCCAGTCTCCGGTTTATCCACCAACCCGATACTCCTCTGCTTCCTGGGCTTCTCCTTTTCCTCCTCCACGCTTCTTGGTACTACAGCATGTACTGGCATACGAGTACAAACTAGACTTCAGACCTTGGTTGCATGGTATGCAACACAATCTAATACAGTACGGTATGGTACGAGAAGTATTCACCATTCCAACAGAGAACTGGTATACGAAGCATGGGATACTGGCTGGTACAGGGACAGTATACATGGCATCGGCTGGTGCCAGGCTAACCATACTCGGAGGTGACGCTACCCAACTAGACATGGGTAACCGTTGGCAGGCTTTCAGGAAGCTATAAAATGGCCCCAAAACCCCCCAAACCTGCCTTCAGTCTCACTCTCTCACACCCTCTCTTTCACATTCCCAATTTCTCTGTAATCTCTCTCAAAATTTACTTAATTCTCTCTTAACCCCTTTCCATTAATTGAAGATCATTAGCAAGATGAAATTTTGATTCTGATTTTTAACTCATTTTGTAGGAAATTATATGATTGAGCCAACAATTCAGCTAGAATTGCAATTATTGTCAATCTCGATATGGCCCATCTTGATCCAGGTTAGTCGGATGGGTAGATAATGATTGATTCGGCAAAACCTTGACAAGTACCATTTTTCTCCCTCGATTACCAACAAACAAGACCTTAAGAATTATATGACCTAGAATCACATTACATGACAATAGATAGGTGTTCTCAATTTACGAATATCCATCAAGCATCTTTCCACTTATCACCTTCACCTCCTAAAATTAGGCATGTCTCAAAAGCCAGTCTTCCTCTAGATTGCACCACCTCTTGTACTCATGCAATTATTTATAGTTTGCTGATGATGATGTTAGCAGGCAATTGCCCCTGCTGACACCTATTGCTTGCCGTTACCACATTATCCCTGTAGATGAATCATCATTAACAAGTAACAATAAACTGATCTCTCCTGTATAAACCTAGTTCCTCTTTTTTTTCGTACTTCGTACTTCATACTCATAGTATCTCTTTCGACCTAGGTGTGATATCAACCTTCTTTTTCCTAATTTCTTTTTTTTTACTATAAATATCATCTCCAGCCTCATATTACTTTTCAAATTTTCACTTTGAATTAATATCATGATGAAGTGTTAATTCAAACTACAACTAACAGAGTGATACTATCTTAACAAATCTTTCTTTCCGAAAAGACATCTGCAAGAAATGCCAATATTCCAAATAGATCAGATAATCATGTAGTTCACATAAATGGAAACAAGAAACACAATAATTAATTGCAATGAACTGAAAAATAAATTGTCTAATACAGAAAAGATATCTTTTCTAAACAGACTGGCTCAACAAATTTAGAAGGTACTAGTAGTGTTGATCAGAATATATGTATTACCAGAACCTCAATCAGTGAAGTAGGATGTTCATGGTCAAATAAATAAACAAGTCAGATTCTCATTGGCAATAGAAGAAATTCAAATTATTCGCAACATAAATATTTCCATGAAATATAGGAGCCTAAGATGCAGCATGGTTGAGGTTGGTTCTGGGTATTTAGCAAAAGGAATCTGTAGTTAAAGAGAATAAACTATGTTCTTTATACTCAGACAAACCTGTAACGAAAGAACACCCCAGTCCTGTAAGATCTTTCCAAGCTTGCGACGTTGCCATGCAATGTTTGTGCAAAGTATTTTAAGCAAACTGACAATCAACTGTATGTTTGCAAAGAATAGCAATCAAATTAAATGACCATAGATTTGTAAGGGCTTTTTAATAGATAATTCACAACACGAACATGACTTGAGGTAAATTCAATTCTCACCTGACCAAGTTGCACTATGAATTCATTTTTCTGAAATTCTTTGTCCGCTGTAAGTTCTGGTAGTGCTAAGGCCCTTGATATTACATCATGAAAGGAATCCTTTCCGCAAAGCTTCCCATCTTGGACCAATAAAATCTGGAAGAAGTTCAGAACGAGAAGGAAAAGATAAATCACAAGGAAAAAAGGAAGACAGTATTACTTTATTACCAAGGTAAAAGTAAATCGACTTACAACAAAGCAAATAAGTATAAACAAGAAAATGAAGCACAATACTAAATTATTTCTCAAAAATTAAAGTAACAATAAACAGGCAAAGCAAAGGACTGATAGCAATCAGATTATCTATGCTGTTGAACCCTTCTGTTACATCATGTAAAGGCAATGTGAAGATACTGTTTTATAGAGAAAATTATCCACACACACACGATTTTCACAGGCTTATTAATGAGTATAAGACAGCAGTTTTACCAGCAAGTTAGGGACTGAAGTTTGAGAGAAATCATTTGCATTGGCTAAAGGGAAAAAAGACCACAGATTTAAGTAACTGTTGCATCAAAGAGAAAGATAAAGGGTTCTCCTAAAAGATAATAACCCAGGTAGCATCAGCAGTTGGTACATTAATTTCTATAGCCATCAAAAGGAAATGAAATGGATTTTTCTCTGAAGTTACTGTTATGATGACACTCATATTTAGGGTTAAACATACTCAAGCTTGATCAGAGATTCAGAGCTTCTTTAAAAAAGCCTAATGTATCTTTTGTCACATGTTGGACCACTAAATGAGCTTGTCACAAATATCGAGTCTAATAATTGTTTCAATTTAATATGATCTACATAATTTATAAGAAGACTTCAAGGGGCAAGCCACTGAACTTATGGCTCAGCTCTTGCCATAATATAAGCCTAATGCATCACCTTAAGCCTTGATCTTTCCCAAAGGTCATATATTACATCAACGCATACATAGATGAGCTGCATCAAAACAAACTGATAACAATCATCACATTATATTAAAATCCAAGAAACACCTGCAGATGAGTCCTAGCAACCAGATCAGGTTGCAGTTTTTGGAACTGGACAACATAGTGTAGCACATCTTCAAGCACTGGCTCCATGTTGAATGAACATACAAAATCCAAATCATGTAAAAGCTTTTGAAAATATCCCACAGCCTGGAAAATCAGATTGAAGGATTAAACTTGTAAAAATACAAAAAACAATAACTTCAAATATACCTTTAAGTCTTAATAAACAGGTTTTTGGACTTGAATGGAATGACAGAAACATGAACTTTCATAGGGTGTTAGAATTCGCACTTTTTTCCAGCTCAGAATATGAGTTGCACGTGGTGGACCTGGAGCAGAGAGTGTGCTATTTAAGCTAGCATCAAAGCCAATGGGCTTGCAACCCGAGGCAGTGGTGCTACTTTCAATGTCATCTTGGAAAGATCCATATGGCAAGGATCTGAGGAATTCAAGTGACTTAGACATGTAAGATAACTCAGACAAGCATAATGCCACATGTTTCCGAGCCAACTCCAATCCTTTTCCATGGGGTTTCCTCATGCACATGAAAACATGGAAATAGTGCTGAAAAAGGTTATGTAAATTAGTAACAGAGTGCAACAGGTAGATAAAGAATGTATAACATTGCAGCAAATTAGAAATGCATAAAAATATAAATTAATAGCACTAGAAATCAAGGTTTGCCATACCATGACATATTGTCCGGCATAGGCGGTATGTACTGGTCTGATAGAAGACCTGTATGGGTGGTATATGCTAATTTGTCGATATACTCCATCATATCATGTGTTGGAACAATGGTACGATTTGATACATACAATATCGATAGTCGATTGATATATCGGTATGGACCGGCAAGGCGAACTATGCTAGAAATAATGAGTTGATCAAAGATTACATCATGTACAAAGAAAATGCTCTCCACAAACAAAGAGAAACATAGCATACCAAGAGTTCAAAACACCACAAATTACTAGAACTTCAGACCAAACTAATCTCCTCCCCACATGATAGGGACCCTACTGACCTCTTCAAGATCAGAAACCAGTGAAAACAATTCTAGCATAATTCATGGCTTTTGTGGAATTTTTTTGCTCTGTTACCATTTTTTCCTTTAGTAAAATTTTACCCTATATTTACGGCTTTTGTGATATGCTGCAAGAAACACCACAAAACACATATGATTACCCTATTCAAGTCCAGAGGGTGAAATATAACATGGTAGCAAAATGTTTGGTTCAACAGATTAGGACAATGTTCTAATTTACAAATCGGATTCAAGTGGATAATTAAGAAAACACTACAGCAAAAGAAAACTTGTTACCCACGAGAAATAACTACATGAAAGGCTATTCCCTTTAGCAACATAGGGGAATAATATACTATCACATAAGACAACAAGGTCACCATTACGTCTCACAATAAATAACCTTGGATTTCTTAACTAGATTGAGTGACACAAACCTTGGACTTCTTACCTATATAAAGGAGAGACGGACCTTAGACTTGCAACTAAAGGTGTGTATTCATGGTCATATATATGCTTCTATGATCCATGTTATGCTAGATATATTCCAGACTCGTACTTCTGGATCATGATATCCATATCAAAACTATCATCTGTAACCCATATATCTGACAATACACAATGGCTAAAATATCAGCCCATACCTATGGAACAGATACTTAATTATCAGATTGTGTTAGTTTCTTTTGAATTACTTCTACAAGCTAAAATAGAAAATGTGCTTAAAATAGGTTAATTAAATGAACTCCATATATATGGTAATAAAGACATGTAGCAAATTAAACAGGGAATCTCAACTGGATAGAACAGTTATAAGCTGCTTCTTTCACCTAATCATGATAGCTGGATGACACATACTATCACCAACAGATATAATAAATTCAAAAGCAACTTAAATCAAAGTTGATTTTCACATAGATTAAACAAGAAAGACTAAAGCATTTAAATACTTAATCCAATCAAGTAATTAACTCAATTACAATTCAGGAAACATGGGCTAAGACCTTACGAAAACGTAAGCGGCATAAAAGAGCTCTGCAATAACCCTCTTCCAAATCAGGATTTCTCTGTAGAGGCTCAATATCTACAATAAACAAAATCAGCATTAGGCCATGCAAGTTCAGTGCATCTACCGTTGTAACTGTTACCAAAGAACTAAACAGATGAATTTAGCAAATTGAGAAATTTACTTCACATTTTGCAAGTTCACCAGAACTAATATGCACAAACATATGCATAATGCCTTACCTTTTACTCTTTTTTCATGTACTAATTTTAGCATTTTCTCCCCAGTTCACATATTTGTAGTTAATATCTTTTAATTTTCTCATTTACTATCATAAACAGATTAATTTATCCACTAAACAAATTACAAGTTAGACCCTATGCCTAAAATGTTCGAACTTGTATTGCACCATTCTACAGACCAAGGAATTCAATTTTATACCAGTCCAGGCTCAGACTATTACAGGTTTGGTACAAACAGGTGCAATACATTGGAATGCTGGTACGCATCATAGTACTGAAAAAGGCCAAAGAACAAAAAGAACTATTAAGGATTCTGTCATTTTTCTTGGCAAATACAATCAATATTGATAATAATAAAATGATTTCAATGTAGATAAAAATAAATACTAAATCAAAACATATCTCAGATAAGGACCATAACCCGTATATAAAGAATATACGTACATAGAAAAGAGCAAGACGAGATGCAAGACTAAAACATAAACCTACTTCTACCACCAAAATTGTCAATGTGAGTCCATGGCAGTTGGACCGGGGCCCTCATACTGTGGATCAATATGGTAAGTCCACCAGGACCAATGCATGAAACTGCTCCCAGGGTGCATGTGATACCCATAAACAGTGTTAGAAGGCAATAATATGGTAGTAGTAATCTCATCATCATGAACCACCCGCATGCTAGATCCATTTAAATCCAGTCTGAATCCATATAAATTTAGAATAGATCTAGATCCAGAATAGATCAAGGATCAAAGCTAGATCCACTCATATATAGGCTAGATCTGACCAAGAATCTAGATTCGAGTATCAAGCCATGATCCTCATGGATCTAGCTTAAATATAAAAGAATCAAGGATTATATTTGTAAATCAAACCCTACATGAGGTCTAAATAGAAGAGATCTAGGCTAAGCTTGGAAGAGAAAGCATAAATCCTAAAACGGTGTATAAAATTATCTTAGATGTTCATGTACGATTTTAGAAGCAAGTTGAGAGATCTAAGAGAAATTCAAGAGAGAATAAGAGTGGGTAAGAGAGGGTGTGTGAAAGAGAGAAAAAAGAAGAGGAAAGGAACATGATAAAGGTGGTCTCTTTGGCTGAGGTCACCACCAGGTGGGGTTACTGCCCTATAGTAAACCTAAACCACTTAAATGGCTTCACCTATGTCTCAACCTCCAATCAGATTGACGAGTACCATCTGGACCGGTACAAGAAAGAGAGAAGATAAAGGTGGCCTGTTTGGCTGGGGCCACAACTGGGTGGGTGGGGTTACCCTGTATCAGATGTAAACTGCCCAATTTGTGGGTAGGGTTACCCTGTATCGGACCTAAACCCACCAATTGGGCTTAATCCATGTCCCAACTGCAGGTCAGATCAGTAAATACCACCAACGCCTGTGCATTCGACATCACAAAATTAGTGCCATCTCTTGGCTTTAGCTATTTGTGTTTTCTTTTACTTTCATCCTCTTGCAAATATGTCACTAAATTAATGAAATGAATATGTAGTCTACAGTTTTGAGTGAAAAGATTAAAACAGTCCGATACTATATGATTACGATTACAAGAGTTGATATGTTCATCTAGGATATAGACAATAAAGCATGCCAACGATTCCATCTTGTGGGCTAACAGCATATTGACATCAAGTGCTACTATTTGCCATGCTAGTGAGTTGTGCCTACATGTCAATCGTGGGCATCATATGCATACATGGCAATGACATGACATGGAGCCATGTCATAGTTTTGCGAATGTTAGTGTAGCTTGGTAAAGACAGCACAAGTACAAAACTAGATGTCATGACAAGAAATTAGACAAGATAATAAAGTTCAAGTAAAACACCACTATGTCAATGAGAAGAAGATAAAACATGAATGGGTCTTTCGACTACCTTCTAATGATTTCTTTCTAGATGATTGGGCCCTGCAAGCTCGAAGCTGGCGAGAAATTATTTCTTCGACTGAATTTAGAATTGATAAGCATTTTTCATCACCTTCTCCTTTCAAAGGCAATGCATAAGCCATTGCGAAAAGGTCTTCTTCCTATCAATCAAGCATTTAAAATAAAAAATTTTTCAAAACATTGATGCCTGTAAAGGAAAAAATAGATTCATATAACAAGTAATTTATAAAATTAAAGCAAATTTTTATTATTAATTGATCTAGATGTCGAATAAAGTCCATATCTATAGTTCTAAATCCAGAAAGAAGGAACCAGAAGGAAGACAAACTAAATCAGAAATGAGGAACGAGGTTAAGCACCAGTACATGAAAAACTAATTTGGAACTTCATGACATCTTTAAAATGTGTCAGCCAATAAAAAATAAATATAGGTGTGCTTCCCTGTCTGTGTCCAAATGGGCCTCAAATTAGTGCATACAGAGGAAATTTTCAGGGTAAACTACCAAAACATTCTCCTAGATACATAGAAGGTACCCATTACTGTCTGTGGTTTATGTTGTTCTAACATTATAAGTCTCTACCCTTAGGTCAGATGATCCATTTACCTCCCTGACAGAAATTCTCTCACCTTTGTTGTTGCAGCTCTTAAAATACAAAGTAAAAATATTAAGCAAAATATTTTATTTTATCTAAATGGAGATCAATAATCTTTTAGACTCCATTGTCAAAAAGATGTAGAACAGGTTCATAGTTCATCAGACTCGATGACTGAAGTGGTGCAATACAAACTGCAAAGAGCTTGTACATACTTTGCTCTGCTTATTGAATTTCAGCTTTAGCAATTGCACTAGAGAGGTTACATCAAGATTTATCACTGAAAAATTGACCAACATAACTGGTCCAATGGTCAAAATCCATTTAGAAGATATATATGTCAAGGGCAAAGTTGTCCTTGCACATCCTTTGCAGAGCATGGTAGTCAAACACAACTTTAGTCACACAAGTACTGTAAAAGCTGAAATAAAATATTCTTCTCAAAACAATACTCCTTTAGAAGACCCAGTATATTACCTTTCAAACAAAAGCTCAGATAAAAAATCTTATGACCCACTATATTCATAATTGATAGGGCTCTCAGATGACAGGAAGAGTCAAAATTCCAAAGAACTTCCTTTAACATACATGAAGGATATGATAGTCATTTTACTCAAGGAAGTCCATTTTGCTTGAACCAGTATGAAATTGATGGTATACCTATCCGAGCATTGATCGGTATACAGATTGCATCCCATTTCAGATGGTCTGGTCCAACCAAATATAAAAACAAAAAAAAGCCTTAAAACATCAATTAGGGCCCATGAATGTGAGCCCTCTTCTCATGAGAAGCATGGAACCAATGCCACCACCGTTGTCACTTCCATTTGCCGCAAATGTTGTCTGCCACTTCCTACCTCCCCATACGCTTCCTCCTCCCTCTCTGATACAAATAGCCTTGGCGATGGTTTTTATTCTATAAAAAAAACATGGGCAATATGGACCTTCATTTATTCATATTATGTTTGTGCCTGGAATTGATATTCTAGCATCTGGCATGCAAAATCCTAGAGTGAATGAGAAATTCTTGAAGTCTTCTTGTTGTTGAAGGAAAATGTACATACTTCACCTCAATAAAATTATGATAATGGTTTTAACATATCAAGACAAAACAAAATGTTCAGCCTAATTATGCGCCAATGAAGGCTCATTTCCTTCCTGATTCATACAATAAGACCAGAGGATTCTTAGAAATTTTTTAGTACATGGAACCAAGGTTTGAAATTTTGTACCATACCAGTGTATTGAGCTTTGGTCGGTACGGTACATTGTACCGAGCGGTATGCCTTATATATATATATATATATATATAATTTTAAAAAAGGCATACGTAGCCTCAGCGACGTCACCTCCTCTTCTCCTCGTCGCCTCGTTTATGGCATTCGATGAAGAATGCGATGAAGACCAAGGATTTTAATTTCGAATGATACCGCCCGATACGACCTGGCTGCAACAAAGGAACAAGAAACATCGAGGGAGAAGAGGGAGAACGCGCTCAAAGAAAAGGAAGAATCGGGAGAACCTCAACGCTTCCTGATCCGACACCGCCCTCCCTCAACGATCCCGATCTAGGAGGTAACGAAGAGGCGACGGTTCGGCTTCTTCTTCGTCGAAGGTCGAAGACGCCTGCGACCTTCACCACGTTCTTCGTCGGAGACCAGAGACATATGCGGCCTTCGACGTCTTTGCCAAACACCGCAGATGAGGAGAAGACCGCGAGAACGTGGCGAAGGCCAAAGACGTCTGCGGCCTTCGACGTCTTCGTCGAACGTCACTGATGAGGAGAAGACACAATCGTCTCCTTATCTAATGCGACGAGGAGAAGAAAAAGGAGGCAACGTCGCCAAGGTAGCAGTACACCCTAGCATACCGCTCGGTACGCCCGTACCATACCATATCGAGCAATGCTTGAAACTCCGATACGATACAAAATTACGAACCTTGACAAAGACGTCGAAGGTTGCAGACATCTCCGACCTTTGGCGAAGAACGTGACGAAGGCCGCAGACATCTCCGGCTTTTGACAAAGAACGCGACGAAAAAAAAGGCCGCAGAATCACAGACGAGGCAATGAAGGAGACCACCTCTTCCGCTGCTCTAGCCGCCGCCTCCCATGATCCCCGCGCCTGTAGATCTTCGTCTTTACGACTCTCCTCATCGTTACCTCCTGGATCGGAGTCGTCGAGGGAGGGCGACGCTATATCAGGATCGAGAAAGGGCGTGAAAACAAGTTCGCGCCGAGGTTTGAGATAATGAGCATTTTTTATAGCATACATGTCCTACCCTCCACTTAAGACCACTGACAGATGGCAATGGCATATCCACAATTTTCATGACACATGAACTTGATAAGACAAAACGAAATACTTGTCATCCTCAACAAAACGTGAATGATTGTATTAAAAAATTATCTCCACTTTGATCCAAATGAATGCCAACTCAATAAAAGGTCAGTAGATGTGGATATACCTCATTGGTGCGTGCATCAGAAACAACAGAGACAAGAGCATTACAAATAGCCCGCATGATTCTGCAATAGGAATGCAGTAAAGAATGTGGAGATGTTCGTTCTATCCTCAAGAGATATATGCATGAAAATACTGTCTGTGCCAATGAATGACCTTTGTGCCAAGTGGCCTGTCAAAATGAACTATGTTAAATGTAAAAAAACATGGGATACTCAAAATAAATATGCAGGGATGTACAACTTATTGCACCTCACAAGAAAAAAGATGATCAATGACATCCAAAATGCATTGAACATCAAGGGTAGAATCCAAACTGAGAGGAACTGGAGCAATATTGTTTTCTATAGCTTCCTCTATAGAGTGATAGCCACTGTTTTCAATTCCAGAATCCATCTTTGGGTCCATTATCTGTAACAATGAAACAGTTTTCACAACTCAAGAAGAAGCCTTAAAAAGAATATTGCAAATGCATCAGAACATACAGGCATAAAACATTAGATACCCAATTCTACCAGCTTCTCTCCATTTTGATTTCCAGAAAGGCCAGTGCCAGTTTGTATGTCATAAATAAATTATGTGATGTTATGTATATTAAATGTAGAAATATATGCCTAATGACCAACAAAATTTAAGAAATTGATCATAAAGCAGCAATACACAAACCAATAACAGTATATTAACAAGCCTCAAGCAATCTTGGCCTTAAATAATTTTTCAAAAACAAGAGCCCCTCATGTAAAAAAATAAACAATTAAATATTACTAATGAAAAAACTTTTCTGCCAAGGTCATGGAAGTAGTATGTCAATCATGGATGGAACTTTAGATCCTGCATGAAGGACTGATGATTGTAGAAATGAATATTCAAGAGATTTAGGTACATTCTAGAAGATTAAAATGAGTTTATACGTCTAAGAAGCATGACAGAAAATTTTATCAAATCAAATGACAACCATGCCTTTGAAAAAATTGTTTCATTAATCAAGCAACCAAAGATTTATTTATTATTTTTTACTGAACAGTGACAAATGCTAACAAGCTCATGCCAGGTAAGCCAAGATCAATTTTACCAAAATGAATAGATGGAGTGTTCGATCGAGAATCAACTTAATGATCAAATCTCTGCATACATAATAGTATAGATCTATAGATGATAGATATCTAAGAAAGTGCCCTGTCTCTAAGAACTTACCACTTGTTTATTGACAACAAAATATTGCAAGTTGTAAGTGACTTTTGGTGCAGAAGGTGATGAAAGAAACAGACACTGAAATTTTGGTGTTTGTGCTATTCTCAGGTTCCATATATACCTATATACTCCTTTAGACCTCAAATTTGCCTATAGCCACTCAAAATGGTAGCTTTTTGTATACTCTTTTGCTGCAAGCTTCAATTCTGCCCTAAGAGTAAAACATCACTCGTTTGTTGCACCTGACACAATTCTTATCCAAGATTTGAATCCATCTATTAGAAGTTCAAATCTGAAATTCATCTGAAATAAGTTTTTGCGGCTTAGTTATTTGTGATACAAACGATATAAAATTGTTGTACATAAAACTGTCTTTTGCATCACTAACACATCATCTGTCAGATATCCCGATTATGACTAACAAAGAAAACAGAATGGAATATATGAATCAGACCTCCAAAGCAGACATAGCAGCAAAAAGACTGAAATTCTCCGCATGGATAAGTTCACCATCTTGAAGCTCTGAACCAAGTACAAGAGAAACATAAGTTTACAAAATTTTGCCAATATAGTAGATATAAGAGTAGAAAGATAGCCAAAAATGATTAACAAGAAATAACCAACTGTGATAGTTTGCCTTTATTTACACCAAACAATGGCTCAACAGCAATAATACCTCTCACGATTCTTTGCACCTGAATCTGAACAAAGGCCTCAACCACTGCAGATGTTACTCTTACATCAAGTTAGCATATGCACCATTTTGAGTTTTATCATTTATTTATTTGAAAATATGCAAGATAAAATTTCTCTTTTTCTTTAGGGAGTTTAAAAGATTTTAATACCAGAAAAGATAGGATTGTATCCTTATCTGCAGTGTGTGTTTTAGTCCCTTTTGTCTACAAATAAATTCTTGCATCGCTCAGATATGGCTGGCAAAGACATGATGAACCTTTAATAAAATAACAGAAGCTTCTTTAGGCCAAGTGGCCTTAGTTATCTTCCTCCCCTCTCTAATAAGTTATCTTCTATCTTCAAATCCTCTTCTTCCTTAGCTTTAATTCCCTCACCTTTTCAGCTCCTATAAATTTAGTTATATTCAATAATCCATTGCATTGCTTGATGTACCACACGAAACGGTATGACGGGGATACATCCAGTGCACTAGCTGACTGGTACACGGATCAACCCATTTCAAGTGGTATGTAGGAAGGATGTTAGGTATCTCCCAGTCAAGTGATGTATCAGCCAATACAGTGGAAACTCATATTATATCGAACAATATGGATTGGTACCAATCGGAATTTGATTGATGCCAACCCAAATTGAGTCAAATTTGTACCTCTTCTGGGGCTTTAAATCCCCTCTTTTATCCACTCTCACTGACTCTCATTCTCACTCTTTCTCACACTCTTGTGATTATAATTCCTAATGGGCAATTAGTGATATTCAAGCTATTGATTTGGATAAAAGATAAATCCATGTTCATTTATGCCTCATATACACTCTATTCTTATTTAAATATAATAAAATTACTATTAAATTACGATAAAAACCCAAAACATGGTTTTTTGTGAATTTTACCAATACCACCATTTGGCACAGTACCACAGTCCATGATTCATTGCATCAGTTTGAACCCTAGCTTTTGAGGAATGCAACTTCAAATTAGAGCGTAGTTTTGGCCTGCCACACCTCTTTGTTTTGTATGATTTGGTCGCAGAGTAAGTTTGGAAATCCTTGGAAAAAAGACTATTATCTTCTGCCTATTTCTTTCTACTTTGATATTTACTCTTGATCTTCGACCTTTCATCATCCTTACAGCTTTTCCCTTGTAATCCAGATATGTTCTTCACTTAGATTACAAAAATATTCTTCCCTGGTAATCCAGATATGTTCTCAACTTTCAAATGATTGCAATTGGGAAAATAATGTGCAACAAGATCCACACTGAGCATCAAGCCAAGACAAAACTGAAGATCAAGAACTATGCTACTCCACGTGATCTCAAGAACAAGCACTTAAAGCAAATTGATGCATCCCAATCCAAGACAAGAGGTTCTATGTTTATTTTAGTTTGAATGAATCTAAATTAGATTTCTTTTAACGTTTCATGGATTTTCTAAGTTTCTATTGCATTCATATTCAATTTTTTTCTTCTAATGTATAAGCCTTTAATATCACTTGGGTTGTACCTTTTGATCAATTAATATGAAGAAAAGGAAAAAGACTCCATCTTATCTTTAGGGAGATACAATGAGTTCAAATTAGGCACGATAAGATAAAATCCCTATCCTTAGTAGAAGTCGATTGTCTTACCTAGTCCATAAACAAAGCCTTGAAGACTGAAATATGTGCATCATGACATGATAAGATTTTGATGAAAAAATTAGTGGTTCTTGAGGCAGATTGTCCTTAGTTGTCTTCCACATTTCTATAATGGATTCTTCTTCCAAAATTCAATTCTTTTACTATGTTTCTGCAGCTTCTATGACTTGACTCCTATAATCTCACTTATCTTAGTTATTTGTTACCTTATTTGCTGCCCTAGAACATTGGTTTTGGTTACCACACGTTTGTTCTACATCAACTGAGGGGGAATAGCATGCAAATGAGACAATTGCAAACTAACATATTAGCTGTTCTAGAGTATAGGTTTGTCTTATCACACCTTTGTTCTACATCAATAGTGGAGGAATAGTGTGCAGATGAGACAGTTGTGAACTAACATGTTATATATGTAATATTGAGATTCATAGTACTTTAAATCTATCGTATAATTGAACAAAGCAGTTGAGACTTGTCTAAAAAGCTTGCTTTTGAGTTATGTTAATGGCAAATTTTCTATAAAGCAAGAATATAAAGAAGAGAGAAAACATGAGTCGATAATAAAAATCAGAGGCAAGGAATCAAGTACCAATCCGACTGCACTTACCATTTGGTATTTATCATTGGACCAAGAACGGTGTCTCGACCAAGGTATACCTGATGTACTATTTATACTGATCTTACCAATGTATAAACCTAAAATACGGAGCTTATTGCCCAATTTTTGCATTATATTAGGTCGTACCAAACAAAAAGCCTGTCATCTAAAAGACAATTGAGAACTAACACATCACATAACATGCAAATCCATAGTACTATATACCTATCATATAGTTGGATGAAGCAGTTTCGTTAAAACTTGTTTAAATATTTTACTTTAAAGTTACATTGATGACAAAATATTATCTATAAACCAAGAATAAGTAGAGCAAAGAAGATAGGAGTAGATATTAAGTATCAAAGGCAAGGAATCAAATAACAACATGAGTGGCACACACCATTGAGCATATCAAGTCCAACTATGAGACAGCATGTATACTAGGGTATACATAACTATACCTACCGATACTGGTCTTGCTGGAAGCTTAAAATAGTATGTTTACAAGTATTGTCAAATGCATCGATCATTAAAAGGCACCAAGATTCCAAAACACCCGAAGCGCTAGGCGCTGACCTACGCACCTCCCCGGTCGAAGCAAGGCCCTCACTAATGTAAAAAATTATGAAAAAAATATAATTAAGAATAAATATAAGAGGAAAGGGAGACCGACTATTGATTTTAGACCAACCATATAAAATGAAATGGGGAGAGGTATAGTGCAATGCCTTTAGTAACAGATAGCGTGGATGAGAGGATAGTGGATTTCCGACGATGAAGAGCAAGGGGCTGGAGAAGAGCAGAGAAGAGATTGGGAGGGTGATGAACACCCAATGGTGAAGAGAAAGTGGCGAAGACTCGTGATGGAGTGCTGAGAGGAAACTAAGAGGGGATTGAGAAGGAAATGGATAATTGAGAGAAGAGACGGAGAGACCACCAAGCAGAAGAGAGACTAAGGTGGAGAGATCGACTATGAAGAGTTGAGAGGAGACTGAGGAAGAACTCAGAGTGTAGAGAGGAGCCCAAAGGAGAGACTTAAATTTAGACTAGCAAGCGGAGAAGAGACCGACGAAGGAGTCCAAGAGGCAGAGCAACGACACCAACATAGAATAAGAGACTACCATCGGGTTATGGCTTGGAAACAAATGAAGCACAAGGAGAGGTAAACATGCGGGTAGAGGGGGGACTTGGATATGGTTCGTCAGATCTGGCTTGGGTCTAGTCTAGTTGAATGGATCAGAGCCCAATGTGCCTAGGACAACCAACATCTAGGTATCGCCCAAGCCAAATCGCGTCACCTGGTTAATTTGAGGTGCTCAGGTGTGGCCTAAGCTAGTGTCAAAGTGCTTATTGATAATGCTAAGACTTACAACCCAATATTTGGATGATATAATAGCCACACCAAGCAATAAACCTCCCAACTGATCAAAAACTCAGCCAAAACATTTCAAATTCTACCAACATTTGTTAAAGCTCAAGAGCCCTCTTTCACTCCCTATTTCAAGCCTACCTCTTCCATTTTAAAGCTATTTGGTCTAAATCTCAAGCAAGGAAAACATCCTTACCAAATTAAGTTCAAAACTAAATTTCTTGTTCTAGTCATTATTTTCTTTTTCATGCAATATTTTCTAGCTTCATTGTTATTTTGTTGCATTTAGACAACATTTTAGTCGTGTTAATTGAGGTCAAACTTACATAGCAGGTGAGCTTTATGTATCAATCTAGATCAAATTAGTGTGTTATCAAGCCAAGGCTCATCTTACCAGTCCGTACCAAGGTATACTGATGTACCATATGTCGGTACATCTAGGTGTACCAACGATACGATAAAATTACCAAAAATAGCTCTAAAATTTCTATAAAAAAATAGGATTAGGGTTTTTAAGTTGGAAATAAATATAAATTTAGTATAATTTTAGCAAAAATAATCTAAATTAAAAAAGAATAGTGACCGATATCTTTTTCAAACTTTACGAAAGAACTTTATAATACGTTACAGACCTTCCTTTTGTTAATATTGAATTATTTACAAAGAAATTATTTGAATTGTTAAATTCTTTTTTAAGCAACTTAAATTTTAAGATTCAAATGAATCAAGTAATCAATCGATGGATATACTTGATGCTACCACGAAAAAGAATGATAGGACTCCATGGGCATTGGATTGGGGTCCTCGATCTTATGTATCTTTATATCAATTTGATATGTTTGTCAGACCCAATCCTAAAGATGATCACACGACATTATATACTGATACATCATATACCATTGGTACATCAATGTGGTGATGATCGTAGTTTGATCGTTGTGAACCACATGTGTTCGAGACAGCTCCTAAGTCAAGGATAATTGTAGTATGTATTGGTGCGAAGCATGAAGAATGTTAGAACTTTTACTTTTGTCACTGATGTGCTACTCCATATCATAAGATTGATTATCGTACTACTGCTCGGAGAAGTATGACCAACTATCACTATATTACTGTTGGCCGTAAGATTCTCCATAATACGACGACTGCGAATACGATGAGCTTCGCTTTGTGTCTACATCGTACAGGCTCTATCACATCTACCCAAAAAAATCCACTACCTTCTCTTTCCCCTTCCCCTTCCATGTATAAACTTGACCAGTACCTCGTCAAGCTCCATTATCTAAATTTTGGGTGGCGTGGCATGTATAAAATACTACTCCTCGATCCATGCACCACTCTTTAATTGTGTAGACGAGACCATCGACTCTCCGACATCGTCGTCATCATTGATTGAGGCATTGTCGTCCACATCGTTGCCATGTCTCTGAACCAAGCGGGTTGTTGAATGTGATTGATAAGATGTCTCATCGCTTGACTTGATTCTTTACAACCTTTGCCATTACATGCTGAGAGGACAAGCATGGTGAAGCAAAGGGTTTAAAAACTCGTTATCGACCAGTACAAACCCCATATTACCCGATACGAGGTCATGTAACGGGTACCACCCAGTAGAGGACGGTCTGCATATTAGTCCCCTGTCAAACCGGTACATTCCACCCATATCAAGCGATATAGGTCAGTACGACGAACTTGACTATCTACCATGTGTGGATCCAAACCAACCCACGTGGATCTAACTTGGTTGTTTGTGGATCTTGGGCAAAGGCAAGCAAATATATACTAGATTTGTGCAGATGTAACCAAAAACACACAAGTCTAGGTTAAATCCACACTGATCCAGCTTATCTTGATCCTATCAACAAATCACATGCAACCCAAGCTAACACAGATAAGGTTAGTCTATATCGATGTTGATCCTACCAATAAATTAAATTGCTGAAATTTTCTTAAGCCATAGAAATTAATCACAATGAAATAAACTTTCACTGATCTGATTAGTGCCACCTTGAGCAACCTTATCCCCTTAGACCAATAATGCCTTCAAAGATTGAGTTTGTATAAGTAGCTTAAAATAGGCAAATGCATCATTAAGCCAATCGCTTATAACCCTATGTATGATCTAGACGTTACAACATGGACAATTAATACTAATTCAGGATCAACATTTTTTAGTAAAAGTCAACTTCATCTACACAAAATATATATGGAAGTATATTCCAAGTATCTACCTTTTTATTTAAAAAATTAAAAGCCAATATCCATCATGTTTTTTATGATAGTCGAGTTAGATGGAACTCAAAAGGAAGGGCCTATGCTTCAACCATGATGCTGACGAAGATGACAAAAAAGCTGAAGTAGAAAAGCATCTCACTTGCAATTAGTTCCACTACCAAAGAAATATACCAAAGGTTTTGCACATATATCCAATCACTACACTAGTTGACATTAGTTTAACCCACAGCTCTGAACTCCTTCAGAGAGTGAAAATTAAGATGCAATCAATTATATCATTTGGTGTCTTGGTTGACAGATGGCAAATTGCATGTTAGAAATGATGCAAGCAAATCCCACTAGAAAATTTAAGTTAATAGTTCCATGTAAATATTTCATCCACTTAAGGACATTGACATCATCTTGGGCATGTTGTGGCTTGTTGATCAAATTAAAGCTGTCATTTGGATTTTCCTGTAAAGCATGAAAAACTTCAAGCACAAAGGAAAGCAAGTCATTTTTTAGGCTAAAGACATTGAGACTTCCATAATTCCTAATAAAGCATGATAAACTACAAGCACAAAGGAAAGCAAGTCAAGCACAAGGTCAAAGACAATGAGACTACCATTATGAGTACTTTCTCAACCCCTTTGATAATAACTGCAGCTACTTACGGCATGTTCCGACACTTATCTGATATGTCCTTGATCGATATTTATTTATTGGTCTAACCAAGGACTGATATAAGACCATCTGGTTTGGTACTAATCATTATCCTTCTTTTTCTTTGTTATTCTTTAAATGACACCAGATGGTACAAATTGGTATATAAGATCCTAGAATGAATTGAAACCTATATTGGACTAGCATTTAAACCATGGTTTATGGTTATACGATGGAGTTCTTTCTAGACAAGGTGAATCTGTGGAAGAAATTAGCTACAAAGCCACAATAACTCCACCCCTTCCACGTATTAGGTATTGTTTGTGCAATCTCATGTTCCACTTTGCTCATGAATCTACCCCATGCAATTCGTGCAATTTGCACATCCTAGCATGCATCTAAATTTTTATTTAATACGAAGCCCCCAACAAGGCAATTGCCTATTATAGCAATTTGTTGTCCGCAGGACACAGTAGCCCAACTTCAAGGACAAAGAAGAGTCTAACTAACTTCTTATCTGATGTCTGAAGGACTCAAAGACTCCTTCCCAGTGGCATGTCAAACTCGAGGATACTTAAGCATCTAAAAGTCCTTATGAGAATGAGTGATAAGGAGAAAAAGAACAAACAAGAGTATCAATCACACGCATTTTAATAATAATCAATTAAACAGGATCAAGTCGTAATATATTATAAATGAGGGAGACTATGAGACCAAAAACCCTATCAAGACTAATCTTTGTAACTTCTACTTTTCAGAAATAAAATCCTTATGTTTTCTGAACATAATGTTCTGAAAATCTTAAATATCAGGACACTTCTTATATTAGCATCTTATCTGATATTGGAATAGAATAATTAAAATCACAATAAATGCCTAATTCATGGAAACACGCACACATATGTGACACAGTAAGGGTATGGGCAAAAGAGTCCATACGGCCAGTTAATTTATGCTGGGTGACAGTGATGATATCGCATGCCAACTAAAACTACCTGGTTATGTTTAGAATTTAAGAGTAAATTCATGCAGTAATTCAGTCACTTCAACCATGACCACAAATATGGTTCATCAGATTACGAGAATGGCAGGTTCCTTCACAAATCAGCTAGCCTTCGCCATGTTTTATTAACATTTACTTTTCAGCATCTTAATATGTCATTTCTCAAGGAACCATAAAACCAAGTAAAAGAGCAGGGAACTCATTACTGGGACCATGCCCTCTCCAATGCATTGACCGACCACATCGTCAGCCTCCACAACTGACCGTCATATCCTCGCGCATGATGTAGGCGCAAACATCATCATTCAAGAAAACAGATTTACTCGAAGAGTACATATATCAAGAGAATACCATAAGAACAAGCAACAGATGATGATCAAAGATCACACACGCATCGAACACCATCATGCAAAAAACTAGCAAAATAACAATCGTGAAGAATGTCAGATCAAGAGAAAAACAGATGAGAATCCAAGATTAGAGGGCGAAGAAAACAGAGAGGAGGAAGATTACCACTGCAGGCGGCCACGATGAGGGGACCGGCATCAGCCCAGACGGTCTGGTCGCCAGCGGGGATTGGAGGAGGCAGCGATGCGTGGCCGATGAGTCCTCCGGCTCCTCCTCCTCCTCCTTGATGGTTGGCCATCGGTGGTCCGGAGGTTTAGGGTTTTGGAAGGAGAAAAGAAGGAGATACTTGGACGAGAGCTGACGGCGGGTGACGGTGATCGCTACGGTGGGTGTCTGGGGCACTGTGCTTTTGGAATCGGATACGCCCCTCGACGGTCGTCGGATGTGTGGCGTTCCACTTTTGACCCAGAATTTTGACATCGGTCCGATCCGGCCCGGCCCGGCCCGGCCCGGTTGTGAGGAGCGCGATGCTTGACATGAATGTAATGGGCCTATCGGTCCTCACGGTTGACCAAGTGTCTACTTGTCCTCCACGTGGTTTTCACCAGACACTTGGTGCTCCGGTCACGCCTATGTGTCATCGACATGGACATCGCAAGGGTGTTACTTATGTCCGTGTCATGAAGCATGAGTGGGGTGATATCCGTTTCTTTGTTGAGAATCCGCCCACCAATTTTTCAACCTATTCCTGGTATAATCAATCTGTTTGTCTGATTTTTGGTTTTAACTAAAAGGCATTTAATTTACTGAAATTTCATGTCTTATTTTCCATATTATAAGCATTACATGAAATCAAATGAAAAATATCCGAAGAATATTTTTAATTCAATAAATATTGCTATGGCCACTCATGATCTTTCGCTAAGGATATTTCTAGATATATTATTATTAATTTCATTTCGATTGTTCGACACTTTAAAGACTTGGATCTAACATAGATGCAACTTTCTAAGTTTGTTACATATTTGATGTTTGGGAGACAAGGGATTTCACGGATAATACTTCGAAAACTACACAAGAGACAAAGATCTCTTTGATTCGTGGACTAGTAGCAATTTAGTGTATTCCTAAAAAGTAGGAGAGAATTCTTCTCATGTTGAGTCAAAGATACACCACTTAAGGTTTTCATAGTGCGATGAAAGAATCATTAAGTTGAAATAAGCAGACATCAATTCATGGGATGTTTATGCAAAATTATTGGTAATTATTAGTAGTAAAGATTATGAAACGTTGTGATCATCATGTGATGGTTACGATGCATTTGACATTGCCATATTTATTGTCAGGTTAAGTTGCATTATGGTTAGGGAATACTTTGTGACCAAGTTCGATATCGTCATCAAGCAATACATTGCTTGGTGGACGGGTTTAGTTACATTCTGGTTGATATGCCCCATGGCTAGGTTCCATCTCATCATCATCAATAATGCTTCATCGTCATATTTGTATTTAATTGCATTGTCATTGAACGATGATTCATACTCGGTTTAGTATATCATAGTTGATAAATGCTTAATGATAAGTTCGATTACATCATAGTTGAACAATGCTTTATTGATGAGTTCATTTGTATTAGGGAGAGAGAAGAGAAAAATCAAAAACTAAAAAGGAAATCCACTAAATATCAACAATCAAAATAACATATCATAAATTGATGCAAGACTTAACGTGGTCTGATAAAGTCTATGTATCTTCATAAAAATAAATAAATTCTTCAATATATGATATTAATTATAAGGCCCTTAAGTTTTACTCAAGTACAACTCCTATAGTACACCTCTCACAAAAATTTTTTTCTCTTAGCCCTCTATGAAAACCCTAGAAATCACCCTCGAGGACCCTCTCTCTCTCACTAGAACCCTGAGAATTAAAATATATTTATAGGAGCAAACCTTAATTCACTAAAAAGTTTTAATTTAACGAAGACTCTCTTAACTAATTTAAATATAATTAGGACTTATAAAAATACTTTTTAATCCTAAAAACATTCATCGTGATGAATATTTTCTCACTTTATGTCTCTTGTAGAAATTGAACTATTGGCTTAAAGAATTTTTACAACTATACAAATCGAATTAGTTCATAATAAAAAAAAATTTTGATTCCAAAAGAGAAGTTAGCCAATGAAACTTGTATAGCTAGAACCAAATCAATACTTGATTTCAAAGAGAATCGTATTCATCTCTTTAATATTCTTATTAAGTCCTATTGAATAAGAAGATCATTTACCCTCCTAAGGAGAGGAGAAAAACTAAAAACCAAAAGAGAAATCTACTAGAGATTAACAATAAAAAAATTATACTAAAAATTGATGCAAGAATTAACATGTTTTGATAAATTCTAATTACCTCTATAAAGAAAATCAAATTCTTCAATATATAAGATCAATATAATGCCCTTGAGTTATCCCAACTTAGGTACAACTCTCTTTGTATACCTCTAACATAAACATGAAGAATTTTTCTCTCAATCATCTTTAAAAACCTTAAAGATCATCCTTAGAAGAAGCACTCAAAGTGTCTTAACTTTCTCTCTCTCACTAAAATCTTGAGACACAAGATGTATTTATAGAAATAAATCCTAACTTACTAAGGAGTTTTAATTTAATTAGACTTTCTTAACTAATTTAAATATTATTATGACTCCTAAAAATACTTATCAACCCTAATAGGTTATATCATGGTCAGGCCTCATGTGAGCCACATATGTCATTGTCCTTTATTGTTGAGTTCCTATTTATGTAATAGGCACTAAGATAGTCTAGATTTGCTCATCTATCACTATCATTTTATATCTTTACAAGTGTAACTATCATGGGTTGCATTGATGATAGAATTTGATCTAATTTAATTTTTTTTCTAGCGATTCATAATCATTTTTTAATGATTAGTTTTCCATGGGCTAATTGGAGGGCTCCACATGATACTCAACCAAACTGTCGATGATCCACAGAGATCACGATCCTAGTGGTTGATCTTCAATAATCAATATATTATCATCGTTCCATTCTCCAATTAAACCATTAGTCAAATGAAGGAATTGATATCAAAACACAAGAGTTACTTAACCCCTTTATAAGTGGGGCACCCAACCTTCATTTCTTCATGCCTTCACTTTTGAGCATTAGAATGTCTCAATGAACTTTCGAATCCCCCTTTCTTTGAGATATAGGATGTCTTGTTCTTCCTCTTTATTCTTTTTAGATTCAAGCCAATCACTTAGGGACTAGTTCTCTCCCCTTCTTCATTACCCATCAACCTCTCTTTCTCCTTTCATGAAAATCGTCATAGTTGCTATGCCTAGGGAGGTTGTCCTATTAGGGACTAATCCCTCAAATAGTTGAGCCCAATAGTTTAAAATTGACTCTTTTGACTTTGACTTTGGTATCAATGATGAGGACTCAAACCATGTTTAGTATGAGTGTCTCATTTCACTCAAGTTTGAGCTTATAGTTGCACAACCAAGTGATCAATCTTATACATCAAATCACTATTTTTGTACTTACATAGATATAGTTAGAGTAGGACTTTGGTTTTTCCTTTATTCTTTCTTTAGTAAGGTCTTCCGGAATGTGGATATTGCCCTTTCAAATAGTATCAAATACATGACACTATCTTGCAACATTTGTCGGGGTGTGTCACAACCTCAACTTTATCTAATGCTATATTTCATATATGCCATAATATATACTATATGACTTATTTCCTTTCAATTTGAAGTGGTTGTATGGCTTGAGCATCTTGAGCACAAATAATGGTCGAAAAGAAAATATTTTTTTATATTTCTTTGAGAAGGGGTAACCATTTAGTCTTGCTTGAACCACCCGAAAGTTCGCATATCTCCCCCTTGAAGTTAGTCTAGATTGAGAAAGAATATTTCACTTGAATATCTTGAGCTATCATTAAGATGAGTCCATGGTGAGTCATAAATACCAAACTCATGCTCAAGGTCGATAATTGAGGCTCCTCATATTCATTTTTTAACCTTGATTTTCTTTTTATTTTTTCTTTTATAGATAGACATGGATCTTAATAGAAGGCTTTATCATGCCTCTGATTAAAAGAGCAAAAAGAAGTCAAGAGACTCCTCTCCAATGGTGGAGAAGCAGCAACACAACGGGAGCAAAAGCAATAGTGAAAGCAACTAAGGGTATTATCAAGCACTTAGGTTGTCCACCACTCATCGTAAAAAAGAATTGATATATCTTGACATTGGCCCTTGACAAGCGACTAGTTGATTAAAAGTTCTCCCAAGGGAGCAAGGGAGGATAATGATAAATACCCTAACTCCTAAGCTGAGGTGAAATAGACCCTCCTCATGTCCTTGAGGGGAGTAATAACAAGATGCTTGATCTCTTACTCCAGCTGAACGTATGATTCTCCAACTTCAATCAATTTGTTTTTTCATGATCAAAGTTAGTCCTACATCACTTTTCTCAAACGTTGATCGGATCATAAACTCATCAATTGATTTTATTATTAAAATCCAATATTCAACAGTCTCCTCCTTTTTTATAATGACAACTAATTGATGATAGAGTTTTAACTAAACTCCCCCTATCTATATACTATATCGAAATAAACTTGAATTTAGAAAATTATAACATTCTAATTATAATATCTTTGTATTCAAGTCGAAATAATTTTATTCATAAATCATAGTGATCATATGCAACACATCATATTAAAGTAATCATTACTTTATATGCATATCATTGTATACATCATCATCATAATTTCAAAGTATGAGTAAAGATTCCAAATCATCAAGCATAATTCCAAAACATAAAAATTTTAAATCATCATAACTTTGGGCATAACTTCAAATCATCATTACTTCTCCCCCTTTGTCATCAACAAAAAAGAGAAAAGTGCAACTAGCAAATTTTTGAAACATGCAAGCTAGTAAGTTAGTAAGTTTTACTTCTCTTTGAAATGTGTAAGCTAGCAATTCTTGCTTCTCTTTTGAGATATATAAGTTAGCAAGTTTTTTACTTCCTTTTTTATATACACAAGCTAGCAATTTTTGCTTCTCTTGATATGTGCAAGCTAGTAATTTTTGCTTCTCTTAATATATACAAGCTAGCAATTTTTTGCTTCTCTTTTGAGATGTGTAAGCTAGCACTTCTCTTTCTTCCCTTTGTCATTATAAAAAAAAAAAGAGAAGGGAAGGATATAATGGTGCAAAAATTTACATTAATGTTTTAAACATCACATCAAAAATAAATTTAAATCATGAAAGATCAAGTTATGAATACCAAAATATTAATATTTATTTTGGCAAATCTCTTCTTTTGTAAATGGTGAAAAGAGAGAATCATAGTACATGATCTTGATTCAAAAGAAAACTGAAATAATGAAAATCGAGAAATCAAGATAATGATCCATAAAAAATATGAGAAGACTTTATGCGTTTGGAAGATTCAATATGCTTAATTCTCTTCTAATAAAATCAAATTATTCCTCATTCAATGGCTTAATAAAAATATCTATTAATTGATTTTTGTATTAATAAAATCTAAAGATATATCATGGTTATTAACATGATCTCTAATAAAATGATATTTAATATCAATGTGTTTAGTTCTAGAGTGTTGAATGTGATTATTTGTTAAACAAATTACACTAGTATTATCATATTTTATAGGGATATTTTTCAAGTAAAGTCCATAGTCTTTTAAAGTATTTTTCATTTAAATAACTTGTGCACAACATGCACCTGCTGCTATATATTCAGCCTCAATTGTAGATAATGTAATAGAATTTTATTTCTTAGAAAACTAAGAAACAAGTACATGACCTAGGAGTTAACATGTTCCAGACATATTTTTTCTATCTATACTACATCCAATAAAGTCAGCATTAGCATAAGTAATCAAATCAAAATTTTAAAATTTTGGATACCATAATCCTAGATTAGGAGTTTCTTTTAAGTATCTAAAAATCCTTTTAACTACTTTATAATTAGATTATTTAGGATTAGATTGAAATCTAACATAAATTCTAACACTAAATATAATATTAGGTTTAGTTGTTGTGAGATATAGTAAACTACCTATCATAATCCTATAAGTCTTTTGATAAAAGCATTCTCTTTCAATGTCCATATCTAATTTTGTAGAAATATTCATTGGTATGTTAATGGCCTTAGCACTATCTATGTGAAATCATTTTAATAAATCTAAAGTATACTTAGTTTGACTAATAAAAGTTTCATCACTTAGTTACTTAATTTGTAATCCTAAAAAAAATATCAATTCACCCATTAAACTCATTACAAATTCTTAGCTCATACTAGCAAAAGATTCATACAAATATTCATTTGTAGAACTGAAAATAATATCATCAACATAAATTTGAATAATAAAAAAATTATTTTTAAAATATTTAACAAATAATTTAGTATTGACCTTGCCTTTGAAAAAAGTATTCTTAATAAGAAATGAGCTAAGTCTCTCCTACCAAGCCCTTGGGACTTATTTCAATCCATAGAGAGCCTTAGAAAACTTAAAAACATGGTTCGGAAAAAGAACATTCTAAAATTCGAGTAGTTGCTCAACGTAAACTTCTTTGGAAATAAAACTATTAAGAAAAATATTTTTGACATCCATTTAAAATAACTTAAAATTATTCTAATATGCATAAGCAAGGAGTATCCTTATGGCTTCAAATCTTGCCATAGAAGTGAAGGTTTTTTCATAGTTGATACATTCTTCTTGATTAAAACCTTTGGCCACTAATCTAGCCTTGTGAACTACGATACTAAGTTTATCTTGCTTATTCCTAAAAACTAATTTAGTGTCAATTACAAGATGATCACTAGGTCTAGGAACAAACGTCCATACCTTATTTCTCTCAAATTAATATAATTCTTTATATATTGCAGAGACCCATCAGTTATCTTTTATATTATCATCAATACATTTAGGTTCAATTTAAGATAAAAATATAGCATTTGCATAAAATTTTTTTAAATAAAGAATAAGTTTGAACACCTTTTGATGAATCTTCAATAATTAACTCCTTAGGATGTGTATCTATATACTTCCATTTCTTAAGTACGAATTCTTTAGAAGTAGATATATCTAGGTTGCTTAGGAGAGAAGAATTCTCATTCAAATTCAAAGTATCAAAATCATTTTTCTTAAATTCAAGAAACTCATTAAAAACAATATGGATAGATTCCTCAATAATTAAAGTTCTTTTATTAAAAACTTGATAAGCTTTAGAAATAGAGGAATATCTAAGAAAATATCTTCATCGAATTTTGCATCAAATTTACCTAAGGGATATTTTTTATTTAAAATAAAATATTTACAACAAAAAACTTAAAATATGAAATATTAGATTTTTTATTATTTCATAATTCATAAGGAGTTTTAGATAATAGTGATCTTATAAGAATCCTGTTCATGACATAGCATGTTATTATATGACTTTGGCCCAAAAATATTTGATAGACTATATTCATTAAGCATGGTTCTTGTCATCTCTTATAAACTCCTATTTTTTCTCTCAACAAATATATTTTGTTATGGATTTCTTGGAGTAGAGAAATTATGATCATACCCATTTGAATCACAAAAATCTTGAAAATTATGGTTTTTAAATTCACCACCATGATCACTATGAATAGAGATAATTATAAAACTCTTTTCATTTTGAACTTATCTATAAAACTTTGTAAAATATTTAAAGAAATCACTTTTATGTGTCAAGAAGTATGTTCAAGTATATCTACTATAATCATCAACAATCACAAAAGCATATTTACTATCTCCTAAACTTGTGATATCAATTGGTCCAAATAAATCTATATAAATTAATTGAAGTGGTCTAGAGGTACTTACTTAATTTTTAAATTTAAAGTTACTCTTTATTTATTTACCTAGTTGGCATGCATTACAAACTTTATCTTTGATAAATTTAATTCTAAGCATACCTCTTACAAGTTCTTTAGTCATAATTTATGAAATTAATTTCATACTTGCATGACCTAATCTCTTATGCCAAAGCAATACATTATCATTTGAAACAAAAAAATAAGTTTCATCGTAAAAATCATCAAGATCAATAATATATACATTATTAGTCCTTAAGACAATCATTGATCTATTTTTGTATAGTATCTCTATAATGTAAGTATTAGATTCAAATTTAATATTATATCTCTTATCACACAATTGATTAATGCTTAGTAAGTTATATTTTAAACAATCTACTAATAAAACATCTTCAATCAAAAGATTTGATTTGTTACCTATATTTCCTTTACCAATAATTTTTCTTTTATTATTGTCTTTGAAGGTGACATATCCTTCGTCTTGGCTAGTGAGTTTAAAGAAATGTATTAGATCTCCGGTCATGTGCTTTGAGTATCCACTATCAAAATACCATCTCTTGCTCCTAGCTTTTAATTGTAGATATATCTATAAAAAATAGGGGTTTGCTTTAGGTACCCATTTAACTTTGGGTCCCTCATGATTAGATCTACCTATTTTGACTATTGACATTAAGTTATTTATGATTTTTTTAGGAACTGAAACTAATTTATACAAGTTATATTTTTTAAATAAATATTTATAGGCATAATGACCACTTCTCCCATAAAAATTATATTTAATTTTAGGGGAAACATGCAATGTGGGTCATTTAACAAATATAGTCGGCTTTTATTGAATGTTACTACTCACAAAGCCAATTTTTTCTTTTGTACATGATTTTTGTTAGTAAGAATCATGTTTAATGATTTGTTTCTAATTTTAAATTTTTCTAATGTTTATTATAATAATATATTTTCCTTTTTGATTGAGTCTAACTATTCATATTTAGTACAAGAAATTAACATGCAATTGTCACACTCATTTTTAAATTTTTTAAATTTACTAGAGAGAGAAGTATGATCCTTTTTCAGCAATTTATATTTCTTACCAACTAATTTAAATTCATCATATAAATCATGAAATACATTAAGTAATTTATCATAAGATAAAGGGGTTTCCATTGAGTCACATACCTCATTTTTTAGAGCCATCAATGCATAGTTTGCTACCTCATCTTCATTGGTTTGCTCTTCGCCTTCTGATGCACTTCATTCGTCCCAAGTCGCTTTGAGTGTTTTCTTTTTCATTTGTGCTAGCATCTTCTTCTTCAATTATGGATACTCACTTTTGAAGTATTCTGACTTCTTATATTCATAGCAGATGATTTTATCCTTTTTTAGTTTATTTTTTTTCTTAGAGTCTTGTTTTATAAGATTTGTTTTGTTTCTTTTTATGAATTTTTAAATTTTCTTATGAGGAGTGCTAAGTCATCATTATTACTTGAGCTTTCACTCAAGTGGTCTTCTTTGGTTCTAAATATCATATCCTTCCTATTCTTTAGAAGGTTGTTTTCATGTTCATCATGTGCTTTGCTAGTCATTTTATAGGTCATTAATGTTCCTATGAGTTCTTCAAGATGAGTTACCTTGCTTCTTGAATAGTAATTACCTTTGAATCCTAATTTTTTGAAAGAGATTATATAATTTTATTAACAAGTTTAAGATTAGTATAACTTTTCCCAAGAGCTTTTAAACCATTGACAACATTAGTAAAATGAGTGTACATATCACCAATAATTTTGTTTGGCTTTATTCTGAATAATTCATAATTATATACCAAGAGATTAATCTTAGATTCTTTAACTCTACTTATGCCTTCATGTGTAACTTCAAGTGTGTGTCAAATATTGTGTGTAGTTTCATATATAAAAATATAATTAAACTCAATCTTGTCTAAAACACAAAACAAAGCATTTATAGCTTTAGCATTTAAATAAAATATTTTCTTCTCTAGACCATTCTATTCATTCATAAGTCTAGAGAATTTTTGAAAATCACATTCAATGATATTCCATAAATCAAAATACATAGAAATAAAAAAAATCTGTATTCGTATTTTCCAATAAGTGTAGTCCGTTCCATTGAACATAGGAGAACAAGTGATAGAGTGACCCTTTTGATTACTAGAAAAAGTCATTTAATCTCTCTTGGGTGTTAAACAAACTGAGAGAACCAGACTCTGATATCAACTGTTAGGATCATAAAGGCACTAAGAGTGGGTGGGTGGGGGGGGGGGGTGTGTGAATTATTGCTTTCGAAAAGTTGGAACGATTCAAAAAAATTTGTTCGATCAAACCCGTATCAAAAATACGTTTAACTTAGAATGTGGGTAAAAGCAGCGAGCAACTAAATCAGTAAGCAATAAGAATGAAAAACACAAAGGAAATGCACGTCGAATATATAGTGATTCGATCGTCATGACTTATGTCCACTCTTGATTCCTCCTTCATCGAGGCCATCGGCTTTAACTAACGATCTTCTTTCAATAGACGAAGATCAACCACCCTTGTAATAACTTTTTTATCCTTTTTACAGGTTTAAGAGAGAACCTTTACAACTCTTTTTACAAGTAGTCCTCACAACTCCCTTAAAATGACTTAGAAGATTGAGGAGGAAGGAACTCAAGGCTTTCAATAGAGTTTGCACACTTAGAATCATAAGTTTTTCATGCTCTTTTCTTACTGCATCAAGTAAGAATGAGTGGGTTATTTATAGGCCCCAAATAACTTTAAAAATGGAGCCAAAAAGTCTCATCATCAGATTTTTGGGTATTAGCGGTACTACCGCTAGTGATAGGCAATACCACCGCTTGCAACATTGAGCATTGGTAGTACCACCACTAGTCTTGGCGGTACCATCACCTAACACTAGTGGTACCACTGTCGGGTCTTCTGGAAATATACACTTCAAACGTTCTAGCTTATAGGCGGTTCCATCTCCAGGTCTAGTAGTGCCACTACTAGGCATAAGTGCCCTACAAGCCAATCACGTAAGTGATGACATGTGTGACATGACATACACTTTTTTTGCTTATTATGTTATTTAGTATTTTATCACTTTATATTATTTATTGCATGAATATATTGTGATGTTCATAGATCTATGCAATGAGAATCAGATAGTGATGAAATCACGATAATACAATTGATTCACCTTTAAACACAAACCCTAAATAATCCCAATCATATGTTACTCGAGAGGGACATCGAGATAACTGGACATACTAGTGTACTATATACCCATCCATATAATGGAGGCGGTTAGTCTCATAGCAGCTCGTGTGGGGACATTAGGGATACAGTGTAAGTGCTCATTGGAGAATGAGTTCACTGATTGATCTGCTGAAGGAATGTTGGATGGTTGATGATGTCTTATTATCAGACAGTGATTCCATTATCCCAATGGTATATCTGGTCCTTAGACATGAGATACTAAAGATGTCTTATATGAGTACTCCACTCTTTAATACTAGACTTATAAGCCTAGAAGTTCTAGATCTAGTGTAGCTGGTCATTGGGAGTGGTAGCCAACCTTACGAGGACTATTGAGTGTCGACAGTGTTAAATCTCGGATTTTGATAATGAAACCAATTGATAGTGTTTATGATTTTATTTACGTTTTGAGTGACGCAGGAAGCTTTGATTAAGGAAAGATAATTAAAAGTAGGAAGAATCATGTTGGGCCATAGTAGAACATGTCAGAAGATTGGACGTCGAGCCGGAGGATCGATCGATATATCGGTAAAAGGCTTCGAGCCATGGGTTCGGGCATCAGGCCAAGAAGAGCGGAAATTGCACCAAGGAAATCGGAGTTGCGGAGGTCAATTGATCGATTGGGCAATAGGCTGTAAGAGAGGACGATGCGCCGAAAAATTAAACGAAGCGTCGATGAACCAATGACATGCTGGACAACATTTGATTCAAGCTTTATAATAATTATCTAGATTGAAGAAGATTTTAAGTGTGTAGAATTAACTACGATAGCGATCAAGGCATAAAGCAAAATAAATTCTCAAAGTCAAGAACAAGACTTCATTGGGAGTTTAAGAGTTTATCGGAATTCTGGATGTTTGTCAGAAGTTCTATCGGAATTAACCGAGAAGTCTAGGAGCTTGCTAAAGAAGCTTATTAGAACTCACCAAAAAGATTGACGTAAAGTCCAAGAGCTTGCTAGGAGCCCACTGGAACATTGCCAAGAGATCGTCGGAAGTTTGCCGAAAGATCGTCGGAAGCTTGTCGGAAGAAACCTAGAATTACCGAACTTATTTACCTTAGTGTATATCTTAAAATTCATAGTTAGTACATAATTGGGTTGGAGGACTAACTCAATCAGGGGCCAATTGGGCCCAAGTTTGAGTTGTGTTTGGCCAAGTGAAAAAGCCCAAACAATGACCCAACAAGTGGAACTATCGTGGCACAGTCTCCGAGACTATGTCAAGCGCTAGTACTACGCAGACATAGTCTCCATGAGACTGTCAGGTGGTGGTACTACCAGTCTGGGTGATGGTACTGCCTAGACATAGTCTTCTATGTAGTGGTACTATTAGATTGGGTAGTGGTACCGCCTAGTGTCAGTGTTGCAAGCGGTGGTACTACCAGGACTTGGGAAACCCGGGATGAGACCTTTTTAGGCTCCAAGTTTGAATCTACTTGAGGCCTATAAATACCCCTCTCATCCCTGGTTAACACATAAGAATTGAGAGCAAAAAGAAGAAAAACGCTATTATAATCTTATGAGAACTCCTCTCAAAGCTCTAAGTGTTAGTGTAGTTTAAGAGAGGAGTATGTAGGGGTATAAAGGTTCTCTCTTGAATCTGTCAAAAGGAGAATCAAGTTATAAGGGTAATTGATCTTCGTCCATTGAAGAAAGATCATTAGTGGATGTCGGTGGCCTCGATGGAAGAGGAATCAGTGGAGTGGATATAGGTCATGATGGCCGAACCGCTATAAAATGATTTACATTTCTGTTTTGCTATTTACCTTCACTATAAACTGCTTACTTACTTTACTTCCACTATGCTTAAGAATACACTTTTAAAGTTAAGTATTTCTTATACGAGCTTTGTTTGAGATTAGTTTTTATTGTATGAAAGATTTTTGAACTAACGTAATTTTATCCGCTGCACTAATTCACCCCCCCTCTTAGTTCCAACTCGTTCCTAACAGTCAGTATTAGAGCCACATTCTTTCTCATTTGGTTTAACACCTAAGAGAAATGACTCTTTTCGGCTTCTAAGAGGGCTTTTCTATCGTTCGTCCTCCTATGTTCAATGGGATGGACTACATATATAGGAAAACTTGAATGAGAGTTTTCTTGCTTTCTATTGATTTGGATTTATGAAATATTATCAAAAGCGGTTTTCAAAAGTCTTTTACTCCAATGAACGAATGAAATAATTTGGAGAAGAAAATTTTTTCTTTAAATGCTAGAGCTATGAATGTTCTATTTTGCGCTTTGGATAAAATTGAATTCAATCGAGTTTTTATTTATGAAGTAGCTTTTGACATTTGACATACACTTGAAATCACACACGAAGGCACTAGTAAAGTTAAAGATTCGAAAATCAATTTTTTGATACATGATTTTAAATTGTTTCGAATGGAACCAAGAGAGACCATTGGAGACATGTACACCTGGTTTACGGATGTCGTCAACAGTCTAAAAGGATTTGGTAAAATTTTTTCTAATTTCAAACTTGTTAATAAAATATTGAGATCTCTTCCGAAGAGTTAGGACCCTAAAGTAACAGCCATTCAAGAGGCCAATGACTTGAATAATTTCCCTCTCGAAGAACTTATCAAGTCATTAATGACCTATGAGATAACTTATAATTATCATGAAGAGCTTGAGAACAACCTTCCAAAGAACAAGAATGATTTGACACTTCGAACAATAAAATACCACTTGAGCGATAACTCAAGTGATGATGATGATGACTTTGAACTTCTTACTATAAAATTTAAAAAGTTTATAAAATAAAAATTAAAGAATAAAAGTGAACTTAAAAAGAAGTTGCTAAAGAAGAAGAAAGTATTCAAGGCAGCTTGGGACGAATAGAGCTCATCCGAAGATGAGGAGCAAACCAACAAGGGCAATGTGGTGAACTGCACTTTGATGGCTTTTGTCAACAAGGTAAGTGACTCAATCAAATCTCTTGTTCCTTACCATGAAATTACTTAGTACTTTTCATGATTAGTTATATATATATATATATATATATATAATATAATATAATATAATGACAATTGCATGTTTTGTAATAATGATTGTACATCAAATAAAATTAATTTCTTATATATTATAAGAAATAATTATATGTATATTGATGATTTCCATATTTCTTTTTGATTTTGATTGAAAATGTTTTTTGTTCAACAAAACCATGCTTAATGATTTGAAATCATACTTAATGAGTTTATAGTTTGAAATTGTGTACGTTATACCTTGAAAACTTAAAACCATATTTTGGTATCATGCATACTCAAGTAATGATATTTTAAAAATTTTATTGGTTTGCTATCACAAAGTAATGATGATTTTCTTTTGCGATTTATGGCTTATTGATCCTTGTTATGATGAAATTTACCTTTTTGGTTTTAAACGGTAATGCATGTTTTTATTTAGCAAAGGCATGCTGGTAAGAAATCAAATCACTTAAATTGAAACAACTAAAAAGAGATAAGCATGTTTCTTGAAATTTTTTTTTCTCTATCTTATCGATTTTTCACTAAGAGATTAATAAAATTATTTATGCTATTTTGAATCTCTTGAAAGTATTATTGATAATTTGAATTTGAATGAGTTTTATCCAAATCATGAACATGATTTCTTGGAATTACTTGAGATTTTTTTTGAATCAAGATCCCTTCTTTGTACTCCTATGATTTTTCTTAGTATTTTATTTAAAAAGGATATTTACTATATGAATCATGAGAATTATTATACATAAATCAAGATCCTTTATGTGTTCTCCTATGACTCTATTTGCTATAGAAAAATCTTTATCTATATCATCAATCTTGAATTCTTTGTTACTTGAATTTTTTTAAAAATCAAGATCTTTGATCTCCTAAGAATTATTTTCGTTATTTACTAAAAAGAAGATTTGTCAAAGTAAATCATGTCTTTTGGTATTCATGAATTGATTAGAAATTGAAAGTTTTATTATGAACCAAGATTTTTCATAAATTGTCCTCCTACAATTCTTCTTGGTATTCACTAAAAAGAGGGGATGTATTCAAATTACATGATATATCACTAGACTTCTTGATGTTTATAATTTGAAGTGTATTTTATATAATTTTCTTGTATTTATGATGTGTATATCTCATCACCCAGTTAATTTTTCTTGATATATTTCATGTGATGATTTGAAAAATGATATAATGGGAAAAGTTGTGCACATTAAGGGAGATAGTTTTGCTAGCTTGGATAAATTGGTGTAAAACTTACTTGACATACTTTCAAACACTTGCATTGTTGAATGATTTTTGCCTATGACAAAAGGGGAGAAAATAAATGATAAATGTTTGGTATCATGTATAAAAAATACTTAAAATTTTAATGGCAAAATATTGATTTAATGCACGAAGAGATAAATGCTTAAAAATTTTAATGTCTTAGCATCATGAATGTTATGCCCATAGTGATGATTGATTTATTTTTGGTATCAAGCATGAAGTATGGATGATATGTAAGGTTTTGAAATTGTGCATGTTTTAATTTGAAACTATAAGACTAACTTCGATCAGAAAAGAAAAATCGATTAAAGCAAGAGGAATCAGACGTTGGGTCGGAGTGAAATATACCAGGAGAATAGACATCAAGCGAGAGGGTCGATCAACACACAAGCAGAAGGACTTCGTGCCATGAGTTTGGGCATCGGGCTGAAGGATCGAATATTGTGCCAAGGAGACCAAAAGTTGCGGGAGTCAATATACTGATTGGGCAATATACTGAAAGAAAAGATGATGCACGAAAGGATCGAACGGAGCGTTTGATGAACCAATGATATGCCGGACAACATAGGATTTATTCTTATAATTATTTGTCTAAATTGAGTTAGTTTAGGACTAATTGAGTTAATTTTAGGATGAACCAATATCAACTCAATTAGGGGCCAATTAGGCCGAAATCAGGGCTAAATTGGGTTTGTTGTTTGGCCCATTTAGTGACCTATAGTAGGGTCTAGCGATGGTACCACCCAAACATAATCTACTAGACTATGTCAGGTAGTGGTACCGCAAGACTGGGCGGTGGTACCACCCAAATATGATCTTCCAAACTATGTAAAGCGATGGTACTGCCCAATGTTAGACTGACAGGCAATAGTACCGCCCAGTACTAGCGGTGGTACCGCCCAATACTAGCGATGGTACCGCCAGTACTCCAAAAACTTAGGGATTTGAATTTTGATTTCAATTTTTGAAGCCATTTTTGGTCTATAAACATCCCACAAATTTCTGCTTGAAAAACATACGAAAGTAGAATAAAAACTCTATGATTCCAATGTTATAATCTCTTAAAGTGTAGAATCCCTCCTCTTAGAGCTTAGTGATAGTCCTAAAGGAGGTGTATGAGGGAACACTTGTAAAAGAGGGGTGTAAAGGTTCTCTCCTGAGCTTGTAAAAATGAGAAAGAGTTGTAAGGGTAGTTGATCTTTGCCCATTGGAAAGAAGATCGATAGTGTAAGATGGTGGTCTCGAGTGAAGAGGATCAAGAGTGAATGTAAGTTATGACGACCGAACCATTATAAATCTGGTGTGCTCTTTTTCTTTGTTGTTTACTTTTATTACTTACTTACCTACTCACTTCACTTTATATTTACTCTAAGTCAATCTTAAATACTTTTTAATACGGGCTTTATCGAAACAGTGTTTCTACTTTGAATGAGTTTTCAAATCGACGTAATTTTTATGTAAGTACTAATTCAATCCCCCCCCCCCCGCCCAAGTGCCGATTTTAATCCTAACAATTGGTATTAGAGCCACATTTCTCTCTTTTAATTTAACACATAAGAGAGATGACTTTTTCCGATAATCTAAAGGGTCACTCGATCATTCATTCTCCTATATTCAATGGGACGGACTACACTTATTGAAAAACTCGAATAAGAGTTTTATTGCTTTCTATGGATTTGAATTTATGGAATATTATCGAAAGTGGTTTTCAAAAGTCTTCTAATCTAATGAATGAATGGAATGATTTGGAGAAAAAAACTTTTTCTTTGAATACTAAAGCGATGAATGCTTTGTTTTGAGCTCTAGATAAAAAAAAATTTAATCGAGTTTCTATATGCGAAATTGCACATGATATTTGATGTACACTCGAAATCACATATGAAGGCACAAATAGAGTTAAAGAGTCTAAAGTAAATCTTTTGGTGCATAATTTTGAATTATTTTGAATGAAGTCAAGTGAAACTATTATTAACATGTACACTCATTTTACAGATGTCATCAATAGTTTGAAAGCTCTTAGTAAATATTTTTTAAATCTTAAACTTGTAAATAAGATTCTAAGTTGGGATCCAAAAGTAATGGGAATACAAGAAGCAAATGACCTAAATAATTTTTCACTTGAAGAACTTATCGAGTCTTTAATGACCTATAAAATGACTTATATTGAATATAATGAACATGAGAACTACATTCCAAAGAACAGAATGAATTTAGCACTTTGAACAATAGAAGACTACTCGAGCGAAAGCTCAAGTGATTATGACATAAAACTTTTGACAAAAATGTTTAAAAAGCTCATAAAAAAGATTAATTCTAAAAATAAACTTAAAAACATAATAACTTACTATAAATTGAAGAAGCAATCAAAGAAGAAGAAAGTATTCAAGGTGGTATGAAATGAATCGAGTACATTCAAATATAAGGAGTAAACCAACAAAGGCAAGATGGCGAACGATGCCTTAATGGCTCTCAACGACGAGATAAGTGACTCAAATAAATCTTATTTACCTTACAATAAATTACTCTATCCCTTTCATGATTTTTTTTATGAATATAATTTAGTTGGCAAAAAATATAAATTATTAAAAAAAGTCCATACTTCTCTTTCTAATGAATTTAAAATTTTAAAAAATAAGTATGATAAATGCTTGTTAACCCCTTGCATTAAGTGTGAATAATTAGATTCACTTAAAAAAGAAAATGTAGTATTACAACAAACGTTATAAAAATTTGAAATTGGTAGCAAATCTTTAAACATGATTTTTGTCAATAAGAGTCATGGTAGAAAAGAATGAATTGGCTTTGTGAGTAATTACACTCAACAAAAGCCAACTATTTTTATTAAAGGATCCACATTGTATGTTACCCCTAAGGTTAAGTGTAATTTTTATAGTAGATGTGATTATTTTATTTTTAAATATTTATTTAAAATGTATGACTCACATAAATTGGTTTGAGTTCCTAAAGGAACCATGAATGTCTTAAAGCCAAAAATTAAAATAGGTAGATCCAATCACGAGGGATTCAAAGCTAAATGGGTACCTAGAACAAAGCTACCCTTCTTGTAGACATCTTTATAATCGAAGGCTAGAAGCAAAAATAAAATTTTGATTGTGGATGATCATGACTAGAGATCCAAAATACTTCATAAAGCTCACTAGCCGAAACAATAAAGGAAAGACAATTAAAATTAAAATTATCGGTAACAAATCCTTTAATTGAAGATGCTTTATTGTTTAATGTGTTATACAAGGGCATGCTTGTATTTGTGATGATTTTTGTGATAATTTTCTGTTTTTTTATTTTAAACGATGATGCATGGATTTGGCATAAAAGAAAATTGAACATGCTTGTATGAAATCAATCGTTTAAATTAAAATAAAAAAAGGGGGAATGCATTAGTTTTGAGAATGTCTCTATCCCTAAAAGCTTATCGAATCTTTCAAAAAGAGATTAATGAATCTATTTATGTTATTTTTTTATGAATCTCTTAAGAAAGTGATTTTGATGATTTGATAAATTAAATTTGATTGAGTTTTATCTGAGTCATGAATTTGATACTTGAGACTTTTTAAATCAAGATCTTTGATCTTCCAAGATTTATTTTTATTATTTACTAAAGATAAATATTATCTAAATGAATAATAATTTTTCTCTTGATTCCTCGGAATTATAACTTGAAATCTTTTATGAATCAAGATCTTTTATTATGTGCTCTCATATCATTCCTTCTTTTTATTTAAGAGGAGATTTATACAAATTATAATCTTAATTTCTCAACTTGAGATTTATTATGACTCCTTTGTATTGATAATCAAACTAATCTCTTATATTTTGAAGTTTTTCTTGATAAATACAAAAGACTGATGATCTTTTATATTGATCTTTTATAATCTTTAATATATTTCATGATTATTGATGTAAATTTTTATATCATTCCTTTGTATTTATGGTTGTATACCTTATGTGATGCTTAGAGCATTGATGTAAGAAGGAAATAAATTACACCACTATATTATTTCCCTCTTCTTCTTTCTTACAATAACAAAGGGGAGAAAGAAAATTATTAGCATCTCAAGAGAACCAAAAGTACTAGCTTGAATGTTTAATTTAGGCAAATTGTTGAATCTCCCAAAAGAAGATTTCTCAATAGTTAAATCTCTCAAATTGTTAAATCTCAATATATAAACACTTATACATTTTTTAGATGATGATCTCGATTTCTCAATTTTTATGACTTGAGTTTTCTTTTCGAATCAAGATTGTTTCCTATCATTACTTCTATTTACAAAAGAAGAGATTTGTCAAAAATTATACATGGTCTTTTGATATTCATGACTTGATCTTTCATTTTTTTATGATTGAAATATTGATGTAAATTTATCTTTGTTATTTATCTTTATCATGATTTGAAAATTGATGTAAAGAGAAAATAATTACAACATTGTATTCTTCCCTTCTTTTTGACAATAACAAAGGGGGAGAAAGCATTGCTAGCTTCCACATTTCAATGAGAAAGTATTGCTAGCTTGTACATTTCAAAGAGAAGAAATCTTGCTAGTCTGCACATTTCAAGGAGAAAAATTTGCTAGCTTACACATCTCAAAAGAGAAACAAGAATTGTTAACTTGCACATCTCAAGAGAAGCAAAATTGCTAAACTTGTACATCTTTAAAACTTGCTAGCTTGCATGTTCTAAAATGATGTAAAACTTGTTAATTTACGAGCTTGCATTCTTTTTCAAAAACTTGCTAGTTACACTTCTCTTTTTTGTTAATGACAAAAGGGGAGAAGTTATGATGATGATATAAAATTATGCATGCAATACTCATGATTTTATGATGCATGTAATGATGTGAAAGTCAACGGTTATCATTTTCTAAAATTAAATCTTATTTCAATATGATAGGGGAAGTTTAATTTAAACTCCATCATTAATTGGTTGTCATCATAAAAAAGGAGAAGATTATTGAATCTTAGATTTTGATTATGAAATCAATTAATAAGTTTATGATCTAATATATGTTTTGAGTGACACAGGACTAACTTCGATCAAAAAAGGTAAATCGATTAAAGTAGGAGGAATCGGACGTTGGGTCGAAGTGAAACATATTATGAGATTGAACGTTGAGTCGAAAGATCGGTCGACGCACCGGTAGAAGGACTTTATGCCATGAGTTCAGGTATTAGGCTGAAGGATCGGACATTGTGCTAGGGATATCGGAAGTTGCGAGAGTCAATATACCGAAGGAGAGGACGATGCGTTGAAGGATCAAACGAAACACTGGATGAACTAATGATATGCCAGATAATATAAGTTTCATGCTTGTAATCATGTATTTAGATCAAATTAATTTAGGACTAATTAAGTCAGTTTTGGGATGAAACAATGCTAACTAAATTAGGAGCCAATTAAGCTTGTTGTTTGGCCTATTTAGTGACTTGTAGCAGGGTTCAGTGGTGGTATCGCCCAGACACAATCTCCCAAATTATGTCAAGCGGTGGTACCGCCCAAACATAGTCTCCCAAATTGTATCAAGCAGTGGTACCACCCAAATATAATCTTTCAGATTGTATCAGGTGGTAGTACTACCTAATGTCAGACTAACAAGTAGTGGTACCGCTAGTACCCTAAAAATCCGACGATTTGAATTTTAGCTCCAATTTTTGAAGTAATTTGGAGTCTATAAATACCCCACAAATTTTTGCTTAAAAAACACACGAAAGTAGAATAAAAATTTTGTGATTCTAAGGTTGTAATCTCTTAATGTGTAGAGTCTCTCCTCCTAGAGCCTAATGATAGTTCTAAGGATGTGTATGAGGGAACACTTATAAAAAAAGGTATGTAAAGGTTCTCTATTGAGCCTGTGAAAAGGAAAAATAGTTATAAGAGTAGTTGATCTTTGTCCGTTGGAAAGAAAATTAATAGTGGAAACTGATGACCTCGAGTGAAGAGGAATCGGGAGTGGATGTAGGTCACGGCAACCGAACCATTATAAATCTAATGTGCTCTTTTCCTTTACTACTTAATTTTATTACTTACTTAGCTGTTCACTTTATTTTATATTTATTCTAAGTCAAGCTTAAACACTTTTCGAACTTTATCAAAACTATTTTTCTACATTAAACGAGTTTTTAAATCAACGTAATTTTTACGTAAGCACTAATTCACCGCCCCCCCTTTAGTATCGATTTCGATCCTAATACTAGCTATGAAGCATCGTTGAATGATGATGTGGCTGAGCTCAACCATAAAGCATCCCTCAACATGATATGACCGAATGCAATCATGAACCATTCTAGCAAAAAAATTCTATTAGTATTAAATTAATAATATCTACTAAAGGTCAAAAAAATTTTAGGGTTTTATTTTTTTGATCCACATCAAGTTTATGGAATGACAAGAAAAACATACAAAAGGATCACTTGAGTACATTGAGAGGGGTTAGAGAATAGTGATATAACAAAATCCTTGGACAGGTAGTGAAGTGAAGTTCTTATGGTAATGAGAGGGGTTAGAGAAAAGTAAATAACAAGAAGAGTAGGAGATTGAAGTTGAGAAAGTCATAAAAGAAATAATACATAGTGAGAGAGTCGAGAAAGATTAATAAGAAGGTTTTATTTTAATTGTCCTACTATTGTCAAAAAAATAGAAAAATGAGAAGATGAGGACAATGAGCTATGTTGGCTCATGTCTAGTCAAGAAAAAGAGATAACACTGGGTTATGCTAAATTAAGTCACATCAAGATGAATCACACTCTATCATTGTGCGTCTTTACTACATTGAGATGGCTAGTTGAATTATCTTATGTACTACATATTTGTTGACTCATCGACCACTTAACCATAAAGATCTTGTGTTTGATTGAGTTATTATGATCTAGGTGAACCTCATCAAAATATGTCCAACTTTAGTTAGATCCGACCCCTCAATTCAATATATCTTTATCTTTCTTTTTTCCAAAACATTTAAAAATTTAAAATAATTATTTTAATCATAAAAATTAAATAAAGATTAAATACAAAAAATCTAGAAACTAAATATTAAGTAATATAAATGTTTGTAAAGGAACTAAATTCAAAATCTATTTTCCATGAACTAAAGACATATTTTCGAATTAAAATTTTGATAAAACAAGAATAATTTGAATAAAATTTTATGAAATAGTTGCATGTTAGATATACTGTCCTAGATAAAAAACGTTTTATTATTCTAATCCAAAACTAGGTTTCTAAAGATTGATCAATACTATATCTCATATATTTAAATCTAAAAGTATCAAATAACTTATCTAAAATTCATGGAAAATTCATAATTAATATAAACCTGATTATATAGTTTTAAATTCTACAATTATAGAATTTATTATAAAGGAACATGTCTCTTACACAAATTGCTCTCACTCCTCGCAAAATATGGAGGGGTCTCTATCATCTTCGAATATGAGATTACGATGATGTCCGCTAGGATTAGACTTTTTACTATGAAAATCTTAAATTTATTAATTAAATAATTAATTCTCTCTATTTGGTGTCTTATTAGCTTAAATTAGGAATTATATTTTTTTTAAAAGATAAGCTCCTACTTGGATTCGATATCCGAACTTACTATAAGTTTTATTGTCAAGAAGTATAATGACTTGATGAGAATTCATATAAAATTGTATTGAGAGCATGTCCAACAAAGGTCAAGTCAATAAGTGGACTCAAAGTGTCCTAAAATAATTTAGAATAGTATTAGTGAGAGAGGTCCAAATAGTATAATCAGGAAATATTGTTCTACAAAGATGCAGCATATTATATGTAGGATCATATGCTGAGTACCCTATCTTCTCAACACTGGACTTGTGATAGGCTCACAAGTCACACTTAGGTTGAACAACTATAATCTAACTTATCAAAATAAAAAACTAAGATTCTTGAAGAGAAAAATTGAAACCAGAGAATCTAAAATCAGAAAAATCAAACATTGTTTGATTCCTAATTAGGTGTTAAAATTTGGTATTAGAATTGAGGTAACAACAAATAGGACGTTTGGCAAGACAGGTTCTTATCTTCCAATTGGTGCAAACTACAAAGTGCCAACCCTAGAACACAGCTTAAGTCACGAGCTTGTTACTCTTTGCTATAGCCACAAATAGAAATCCTTACGATAAATCATCACGAAATCCACTAGTATTCCAAATATAGACTTAGGATGATTAGATGAGAAATTTTGTCGAGTAAAGTTGTCAAGGACAATGAAATCCAAAGAATTTAATGACTTAAATAACTAGTTGAGATCCAAGGTCAGCTTCGTCGTTCAAGATCAAGTGGTCAAATAGGTAATTTGAGTCAGCTTTGGTTCAACTTAATGCAAATAGGTTCAATTAGAATCACTTAGGCATTGACATAGAAAATCGATATAAACTTCGGTCTTAATTGATGGTTAATGTGTCCGATTGAAATTCCAAAATGGTCAATTTGGTAATAGAGTTAGCACCAACTCAAACGAGTTCCCTTTTATGTTAAGCTTCCCAATTAGCCAATCTGATTCTACTTAATTGATAGTTTATTTTTTTGCAATTTTTATTTAATTGGATGGTTTATATTTTTATTAGAATATGAAGAATTTTAATTTCTGAAGGTTTGAGGACTTTGGTTTTCCAATAGCATTTTGATATAATTACTTGAATTTCTAGTCCATCTTTTCATTTAAGAATCAGACTGCAACCTTTCAATCATCTTATTTTATCTGTAGTAAAGTCATGGGAACAAGAAATCAATAAAATCTAATTAAATATATTTAAACCTCTATAATTTTGAAAAAAAAAGTGGAAAAAAACAGATTTTTTTAATATTTTAACTTTTATATTTAATTTTTAAATTAAAAAATTTGAAAGGCTTATAATATCATATTTATTATAATAATTATTTTTTAAAATAAAATATGATAAGATTCGAGCTCAGAACCATACAATGATCTACCAAAATTTTTATTGGCTATCCATTATCCGACTCCCCGCGAGAAAGTATGCTTGCCATTAGATAATGTGGATATGCATTCACAAACAAATAATCATGTTATTCCAAGACTTACATTACGCTACAAATAAACTATATTAATTTTAACTTCCTATTAACACATCCCTTCCATTCACATGGAGGTGTGCATTATAACTTCAAAGTTATGACAGACACTATATATATATATATATATATATATATATATATATAGTGAGCATTATTTAGAAGTAATGGTTCATTTCCCCAAAATCACATCATTTTTGTCTCCAGGAATCTAATATTCCTCTCAGGTCAATAAGAAAGCCTCACGTTTAGTGTTCTCAGCCATATTGAATGAAGCACCATATGGATCAGATCGCATCTATTGGCCGGCCGATGCAGCCCAAAATGCCTTTGCACCAGCAGCACCCTCCGCCGCAACACCTTGTACTGTCTCTCCGAGATCCCTTGAAGTGTCGTCTTGATCTCGGGTATCTTCTTCACCGGTATCTGAACAGAGAACTTGCTCCAATCCAGCACATCGGAGAAGGGAAGCGGATAGTCCACGGAGATGATCACCGGGACGCATCCCATGAATATTGACTCCACGATCCTGGGGCTCGCCACCTCGTACCCGCTCGGGCACAAGCAGAACTTGCTCTTCCTCATCAACTCACCGTAGCTCGTTCCCTTGGGAAGATACTCATGGACCACCACCTCCGTGTCTTTCCCTTTCCAATGGTGGAGTAGCATCTGCCTGATGTAGCCATGCGAGCCACCGGCGAAGAACGCGAGAGTCGTCCTTTCAGTGTGGAGCTGGTCTCGAGGTGGCTGCGAGAGCAGTCCGTCCGAGAGATGCACTTCCGGCAGCGTCACGTCCTTTCCAAGCTTGAATCCCTTGGACGTGTTGGCGTTGCAGATCACCCGGATGGAGTTCTGATAGAGCTCAGGGTTCGCATGCGATAGCGGCGGAGCCTGAATGGTATCAGCACAGATTAATGGGAGTTTGTGATACTGATACGAGAACCGCATTACACTGACCATCGATTTGCTCATGTGAAGGTTTACCCAGCCATGACAAGACACCATGAAATGGACTGCACCGAGGCTTCGCTTCCAGTACGGATGCTTGTCTGCAATGACGTCTATGTAATCGGCTATCAGTCGTTTCATGTGTTCCCAGTAACCGTTGGCTTTGGGTCTGTAGAAGAAATGCACGATGTTGACTACACTGAAGGGGAGGAAGAAGGCGTGTGCTTCTGCAGGATGACGCGCTACAAAGGGGCTCGTCTTGCCCTCCATCTCGCTCATGAAGTGGCCTTCGATGGCGTAGATGCTTGCGCCCGGCCCGTCGTGGACGATGGGCGGTTCTCCTTCCTTGTATATCCACACCTTGAATCTCTTCTCCATCTCGATGTAAGTCCTGAAATCAAAATGTGCAGCCGTAAGATGATGAGCTCATCAAATCTCCAAATAGGACATTAAGATCAGGCTGCAAACTATGAGATCTTCAAGTTGCACCTTCAGAGACAAATACAGAGTGGTAGCAAGGTAAACCTAATCAATACTTTGGCCGAGAAAAATAAAAGAGCGACCCTCTTCTGCTTCTCTTTCAAGCTTAAATCAACAAGAATGCCAAAGTCGCCATAGAATTGTGATGGGGATATAAACAGGAATAACCTTTGTATAGGAACAAATACTAGAAGACCAAAATACGCAGCGGAATAAAATGGAAACACAATCAAACAGAACACCAAGATATACGTGGAAAACCCCTTCAATGTGAAGGGTAAAAACCACGGGGCAAACTAGAGATAATCCACTATGAGAATAATGAATATACAAATCTCAATCTCTTACCCAAAACCCAAGCAACAACCACAAGAGAATAACTGGGATACAAGGATCACGTTACTGCCCACAATATCTAAAACCTCCCAAGTAATCACAGCAAGAGCCTACTGTAGATTTGATCTAACCTGAGATGAGAACACTACTAGATGATTGTGAACAGTCTCTCTGCGTTGTCCTTGTCTTCTTCCCTTTCTTTCTCTTCCTTTTCTGCCTTGTTCTCCTTCTTCTCTTTGGAATCTCGTGGCTCCAAAGATCTGCCTCGTTGCTGCCTTTTTATAGCTTTAATCTGCCTCTAAAACGTAGCCACCACACCCCCCTAATCTTAATTAGGGTTAGGTTAAGAGGGGGTGAGCTGTGGGCTGATAAAGCCCACGTGGGCTGAATATGGGCCATCAGCCCAACAACCTCCCCTTTCAGCCCATAAGGGAGGCTGTCCCATGACTCCTCAATGTGAAGCCATACCGACCAACTGTCGGCATATCTCCTGTCTTTCTTTTGGTAAGGTCTTCGTCAACATGTCTGCTCCGTTGTCATCTGTATGAATTTTCTGAAGCTGCAACTGCTTCTCTTCAAATACATTTCGAATCCAGTGGTATCTGACATCTATATGCTTTGACTTGGAATGAAACATTGGGTTCTTACACAAATGGATGGCACTCTGGCTGTCACAATGCACCACATAATTTTCCTGTTTCAGCCCCAATTCTTGTAAGAATTCTTTCATCCATAACATTTCTTTGCATACCTCTATAGCAGCAATATATTCTGCTTCTGTGGTGGAGAGAGCAATACACCTTTGTAACCTGGATTGCCATGACACAGCTCCCCCTGCAAAAGTAAGTACATAACCTGAAGTAGACTTCCTCGTATCTATATCTCTTGCCATATCTGCATCTGTGTAACCTGTTAACATAGGTGGTCCACCTCCAAAGCTTAAACAAACCTTAGAGCTCCCTCTGAGATATCTAAAAATCCACTTCACTGCTGCCCAGTGCTCTTTGCCTGGATTTGCAAGAAATCTGCTAGTAACACCCACTGCATATGCGATGTCCGGCCTCGTACATACCATTGCATACATTAAACTTCCAACTGCTGAAGCATAAGGAACCTTTTGCATTTTCTCCTTCTCCTCATCACTTGACGGACTCTGTTCTGAGCACAACTTGAAGTGACCTGCAAGAGGAGAACCAACTGGCTTAGCATTGCTCATACTAAATCTTTCCAATACCTTCTCGATGTATTTCTCTTGTGACAACCAAATCTTCTTGTTTTTCCTATCACGAGAAATCTGCATGCCTAGTATTTGCTTTGCTGGCCCCATGTCCTTCATTGCAAAAGACTCACTCAGTTCCTTCTTCAACCTGTCAATTTTAGACATATCTTTTCCAAGAATAAGCATGTCATCAACATAAAGTAAGAGAATAATAAAATCCTCACCAAACCATTTGATGTACACACAATGATCTGAAGCCGTTCTTTTGTATCCATTTTCTGTCATAAATGAATCAAACTTTCTGTACCACTGTCTTGGAGCTTGCTTTAGCCCATACAAGCTCTTCTTCAACTTGCAGACAAAATTATCTTTACCTTTGACTTTGAAGCCTTCTGGTTGCTCCATATAAATTTCCTCCTCCAAATCACCATGAAGGAAAGCTGTCTTCACATCTAACTGCTCAACCTCCAAGTCCTGGCTAGCAGCAATACCAAGAGCAATACGAATAGAAGACATTTTAACAACAGGAGAAAATATCTCTTCAAAGTCAATACCTTTCTTTTGACCAAAGCCTTTCACAACCAATCTAGCTTTGTACTTTGGTTGAGAACAATATTCTTGAGTCTTCAACCTAAAAACCCACTTGTTCTTCAAGGCCTTCATTCCATTTGGTAGCAGCACCAAATCATAAGTGTGGTTCTTCTGAAGAGCATCCATCTTTTCCTGCATAGCAACTAACCACTTCTCTTTCTGCTCACTCTCAACTGCTTCCTGGTAACTCTCTGGTTCACCTGCATCAGTAAGCATCACATACTCATCTGTAGAGTATCTTCTGGAAGGTTGACGTTGTCTAGAAGATCTTCTCAATTGAGGTTCTGCGGGAACTTGCTCTCCTACTTCTTCTTGCTCAACATGTCCTGTAGGTAAATCAATATCAGGCTCTACACTATTTTCCTGCACATCTCCCCCATCACCCTGATATACTGGAGGAATAACTGGGTCACAATCTGCTAATCCTTCTACAGAAGTCTTGGTTGGTGCCTTCTTCTTCAAATCCTCAAAGGTTTGATCCTCAAAGAAGACCACATCTCTGCTCCTGAACACCTTCTGCTTTTCTGGATCCCAAAGCCTGTAACCAAACTGATCATGTGAGTAACCAAGAAAAATACATTCTTTAGACTTACCATCTAGCTTGGACCTCTCATTATCTGGAACATGTGCAAATGCACGACAACCAAACACTCTCAAATGCCTGTAGGAAACATCTTTCCCTGACCATACATGCTCTGCAACATCACCATCTAGGGCTGTACATGGTGATAAGTTGATCACATCAACTGCAGTCCTCAAAGCCTCATCCCAAAACCTTTTGGGTAGCTTGGCCTGTGAAAGCATACATCTGATCTTTTCCATGATGGTGCGGTTCATCCTCTCTGCAATTGCATTATGCTGAGGTGTACCAGGAACTGTCATCTCATGTTGGATCCCATGCGACCTGCAATAGTCATTAAACAATCCCATATACTCACCACCATTATCTGATCTTATGCATTTCAATTTCCTTTCTGTCTCCCTTTCAACCCTGGCATGAAACTCTTTGAAGACATTAATAACCTGATCTTTGGTCTTCAAAGCATAAGCCCAAACTTTCCTGGAAAAATCATCTATAAAAGTGACAAAATAAAGTGCACCACTTATACCAAGAACATCAACAGATCCACCAGGAGTTTTTGTCCTCAAAGGACCACATACATCTGTATAAACACGGTCTAAGGCATGCATTTTTCTAGACAAAGCAGCACTAGCAAATGAAACTCTATGTTGTTTACCAGCCAAATAATCAATACAAGGGTTCAGATGTATACCTCTGAGATCTGGTAATACCTCTCTCTTGGAAAGAGCTTGCAGCCCCTTCTCGCTCATGTGTCCCAATCGCCTATGCCACAACTCCATACTGAAGTCTTTCTCTGTAGCATTTAACTGCTCACCATAAGCTTTAGCTTGCAACCTGTACAAAGTATGACATTTCTTTCCATTAGCTATAACAAGAGAACCCTTACTGAGCTTCCATTGCCCTCTGTGAAATCTGCTTTCATACTCTTCATCATCTAGTCTTCCAATTGAAATTAAATTTAGCCTCAAGTCAACCACATGCCTCACATCCTTAAGTACCAACTTGCAGCCAAGGTTGGTCTTTAAATGGATATCACCCATGCCAATGATGTCTGCTGTGCCATAGTTGCCCATCTTGACAACACCAAAGTTTCCAGACCTGTATGTAGCAAAAAACTCCCTCCGTGGTGTAGCATGATAAGAAGCACCTGTGTCAATCACCCACTCAAGATCCTGACACACACAAGAAAAAATATCATCAGAAGGAGACAAAATCAAATAATCACCACCCTGCACTATAGTTGTAGTATTATCCTTTGACTCTGTAGACTCCACTTCTTTTCCATTTTTCTTGTTCTTCTTAGGTTGCTTACATTGGTTCTTGTAATGTCCTTTCTCACCACAGTTATAGCAAACAATATCTTTTCTTGATCTTGACTTGCTCCTACCCATACGTGAACTGCTTCTAGACTTTGACCTTCCTCTGTTCTCTGAGATAAGTGCCTGTGAATCATTCTGAGATGTTGCCGAACTCTTTCTTCTCAACTCCTCATTCAACAAACTGCTTGTTACTTGACTCATAGTGACAATACCATCTGGCACAGAATTACTAAGGGAAACCACCAGTGTCTCCCAACTTTCTGGTAATGAACTGAGAAGTAACAATGCCTGCAACTCATCATCAAGAGACATTCTCATAGAGGATAACTGGTTAGTAATACTCTGCATTTCATTCAAATGCTCAGCAATAGAAGCACCCTCTCTATATTTTAGGTTCACAAGTTTTCTGATCAAAAAAGCTTTGTTGCCAGCTGTTTTTCTTTCATAGAGACTTTCCAATTTTTTCCAAAGAGAATATGCAGAAATTTCAGTAGAAACATGGTGAAATACACTATCATCAAGCCACTGTCTAATAAACTCAATTGTTTTTCGATCTAACCTCTTCCACTCATCATCTATCATAGTTGTAGGTTTTGCACTATCCCCTTGCAAAGGTCCATACAAATCTTTGCAATACAAGAGATCTTCCATTCTTGGTTTCCATATCATCCAATTATTTCCATTCAAACTAATCATGCGAGAAATATTACTGGCCTCCATGTTCAAATACAAAAATTAAATCACCAAAACCCCGCTCTGATACCAGTTGATGGGGATATAAACAGGAATAACCTTTGTATAGGAACAAATACTAGAAGACCAAAATACGCAGCGGAATAAAATGGAAACACAATCAAACAGAACACCAAGATATACGTGAAAAACCCCTTCAATGTGAAGGGTAAAAACCACGGGGCAAACTAGAGATAATCCACTATGAGAATAATGAATATACAAATCTCAATCTCTTGCCCAAAACCCAAGCAACAACCACAAGAGAATAACTGGGATACAAGGATCACGTTACTGCCCACAATATCTAAAACCTCCCAAGTAATCACAGCAAGAGCCTACTGTAGATTTGATCTAACCTGAGATGAGAACACTGCTAGATGATTGTGAACAGTCTCTCTGCGTTGTCCTTGTCTTCTTCCCTTTCTTTCTCTTCCTTTTCTGCCTTGTTCTCCTTCTTCTCTTTGGAATCTCGTGGCTCCAAAGATCTGCCTCGTTGCTGCCTTTTTATAGCTTTAATCTGCCTCTAAAATGCAGCCACCACACCCCCCTAATCTTAATTAGGATTAGGTTAAGAGGGGGTGTGAGCTGTGGGCTGATAAAACTTACATGGGCTGAATATGGGCCATCAGCCCAACAAATTGCACTTGAAAGCATCAAATGGTAACTTAACTGATGGAAGGCATAAGCATTGAGGTATACTGGTCCTCTTACTATGAATTCCTCTGCTTTACCGGATGTGTGACTGCGAGACAGAGATGCCCTTCTAATGGACGCTCGAGCCCTGGCAAGACCGTCTTCTATAGTCTCCACCTTTACCTGTCCATGCCAAGTAGCCGATTATCTAAACTTAATCACATCAGAGCATATATAGACAGCATACAGTGTGTCAGCATAAATGCACTGTGCTTACTCGTTGAGCAAGTTCAGGTTTATTGGTGTTGATGACTTGGAGCAGCTCCTCATGATCAGTTACAGAGACGGAAGTAGAAGATGACAAGGAGAGAGACTCATGAGCATCGCCGCCGAACGCCGCAAGGAGGCTGTGGAGGTTGTGGAACTGAAGTTGATCTAAGACTGCGAACGATGTGAGCAGCAAGAGGAGGAGGAGAGAAATGGAGGAGAAAACACTGTTCATGGGGGGGGGGGGGGGGGGGGGGGGGCATTGAAGCTGGTTAAGCGGTACCTCGAAAGTATCAGGTCAGATATATGGATCGCCAAGCATCCATGTTGCCATGTATAGATCCCAGACTTCGAGTCTGGTTCATGTCGGCTAAAACCGCTGCATGATAACCACATGGTCACGTGCATGAAGTCAAGATGAAGGGGGGAGTCCTTCGTAACGTGTACACTAGAAGAGAGTGGTTGGCCAACTTATCTCATTCTAGATTAGAGTGGGAAGAAGATGCCAGCACACAAAGTGTAAAACTTGGGAGAATTAATGGTCAAGCCATTTTTATGGCTTGGTGCAGATCGCTAGGCATTTCTCTGCGCCGTGGAGTGTGGAATCACATGGAAAGTTAAAGAGTTGTACTGTAGCAGATGCAGAAGGAAATAGAAGACAGAGACAACGCACAAACACTCGCTTGATTAAGTTATGTCGCTATAGATGAGTTTTACTGCTTATATTTAAGGACATTATCTTCTAGGACATTATCTTCTGAGCATCTGCGAGTGTGTGTATGTGTGAAGAATTGGGTGATGCGGTTGGAACCTTTTTTTTTTTCAAGACAGTTCTTGAAGAATAACATAGTTTTGAGGATAATAAATTGAAGTATTAAGAGAATATCTGAAAATAGGATATATTTATTTCTATGAATACATCATATATCTCTAGATCTTGATAAAAGAAATTATTTTAGGATATTTATGCTTGAGTAACTTATAGTTTGATGGTGAACAATTTGATTCTTCTTTATCGATGTATGTAAATAGTGTCAAACTATGAAAATATTTTTTTAAAATTTATGTTTACTATTGAATATGTGAATTTCTTAGTTTTAAGGTTTTTTTCACACATAATTGAGATCATGGTAAAACCACTTAAAATGGGCTATTAGCTAAAAACCCTATAACAAGGATAAGCAAGTATTTAAGTTACTTTTATAATTCAAACATTCGTCAACAATCTCTTTGTAACACTAGGTGATCTTTATGGGATTCGGGTTTGACAGTTTGTTGATTTGATGTCATATCTTGGATATAAGTTTTGGTGAAGCGAAATATCACTAAGAGCAAGTATAAAATCAAAAGAAAAATAACCTATATTAATTGTAAAATAAAAAGTGTTAAGGGTTAAGAAAAAGAAATATGATAGAAGACTTGAATAAAAATTGTTAGAATACACAAGATATTTTTAGATTACACCCGGGTGCTCTCAATAGGTTTAGAATCGTTGCCGATTTTGGTCCCCACCTTTTCTCTTCTTGTTGGCACCTCATCCTAAAGTTTAAATAGTGACGGTAAGCTTTAGGACTTCTTTCAACAGTTAGACAGCTTCAATGAAGGACAATAGAAGAATGGGGTTGTAGTTGGAGGGCATAACCTTTTTTTTTTTTAACTCTTCATTGTTTTGGCTCTCATTGCAAGCCGGAAGGCTAAGGTTGGTTGTGAAACTTTTTGGCTACTTCAGGTTGCATTTCTTCTTGTTGTTGTTGTTGAAGGCTCCTTGGAAGCTATTAAAGTTGAGAGCAACTTGAAAAAAAAAACTTGGCTGCTAGATGTCAAAAGTCTTCTATTAAGCCAATTCCAATTGGATCTCGAGTGACAAAAAAACTTTCTTTCATCTTATTGGAGTTGATACTTTCGGAATCGATGAAAGTAAATGATATCTTGATCCCAAAAGTAGGTGCTCCCAAGGATAAATTATATGATAAGCAAAACCATCTTGTACGTTACTTCATTGTTGAATTTCTTCGTGATAGCGGTATATATCTTGTGTTGTTAATCAAACTTCATCTCTTCGTTATCATAAATCTATCAAAGAGAATATGGGCATGGATGTGGTGTTATATCTGGTATGAGCTTTTTATTCAAGCACACCAAGATAAGGTATTTGTTGAATATCAGATTTTGATGATGAAATCAATTAATAAGTTTGTGATCTAATATATGTTTTGAGTGACGTAGGACTAGCTTCGATCATAGAGAGACAATTTGATTAAAGTAGGAAGAATCAATGTTGGGCCGAAATGAAATATGTCAGAAGATTAGAGTTGAACTAAAGGATCAGTTGATGTGTCAACGGAAAGCTTCGTGCTAAGAGTTCAGGCATCAAGCCAAGATGATCATACATTATGTTAAGGAGATCGAATGTTACGGGAAGACAACATACCGATTGGGCAATATACTAATGACAAAGGGTTAGATGAAGCGTCAGATGAACCAATGACATGTCGGATAACATATGATTAATGCTTTATAACAATTGTCTAGATCGAAGTAGTTTTAGTTCTAATTGGGTTGATTTAGAATATAATTAGGGTAACTTAATTAGGGGCCAACTAGGCCTGAATTGGGGCTATTTTGGGCCAAGTGGAAGGCCCATTTAGTGACCCATAGCTGGCCCAAGCGATAGCACCGCTAGACTAGGTGATGGTACTGTCCAAACATAGTCTCCCAAACTGTGTTAGGTAGTGGTACCGCTAGTCTAGGCAGTGGTACCGCCCAAATATAATCTCCTAGATTGTGTCAAGCGGTGGTACTGCCTAGTGTCAATGCTATAGGCAGTAATACCACCCAGCATAGGCGATGGTATCACTAGAACCTAGGAAACCCGGGATGAGACCTTTTTTGGTTCTATTTTTAAAGTCATTTAGGGTCTATAAATACCCCACTCTTTCCTGCTTGGGAAAATAAGAAACTGAGTAGAAAGGGTCTATGATTCTGAAATAAAAAGTGAAAAGTTAAGTTCTCTCCTCCTTGAGCTTAGATGTTATTCTAAGTGAGGTGTGTGAGGGTTACCTTGAGAGGTGTAAAGGTTATCTCCTAAACTCGTGAAAAGGAGAAAGAGTTATAAGGGTAGTTGATCTTCACTCATTGAAAGAAGATCAATAGTGGAAGCCGATAGTCTCGAGTGAAGAGAAATCAAGAGTAGATGTAGGTCATGACGATCGAACCACTATAAAATTGGTGTGCCTCCCTTTCTCTACTTGTTTACTTATTTTGTAACTACTTTACTTGCTTATTACTACTCTTGCAAACGTTTTAAATTTAAACGTCTTTCCAATACGATTTCATTTAATGAAATTTTCAAACCGACTTAATTTTACAAAAGCACTAAGAACCAAAAGTCACACTCAAGTCTATAACCTCATATCTAGTCATCCACGATAGACTTAAACTCATATAATGAAACAATGAAAGTTTGATGGAGTCATTGTCCATGGTCATGCTATAGTTCATCGAATTTAATCATTCCTCAATCACTTCTTTGGGAAGAGTTTTGAGTTGAACATTCCAATACTTTTCTAAAGTGTCCTATAATTTTATAATGTTCATAAAATATATATATATATTTTTAGAAATTAGCTTGAGCCTTTGAGTTGCTCCTATTGACCTTTTGTGTTCTTCTCAATGCAGTTATGATTCTCTCTCTTGATTATCATTATTAAGTTATTAGCAATCAAAATATCATATATTTCAAAGATGCTTAATTCTATATAAATTTGTACATGAAGATTAGAGGTGTATTTCATCATTGTCGAGTAATCATCAAGAGAGATTTTGAATGCCATCACTTGTCATCCAAACTTGATAGTATACTTTTGCACGAATTAGTGTTTTCCCTTATATAAGTAGTGTCATTTCTTTATTTTTTTTTAGATCCTCCATAGGATAGAATTTTCTCGTATAAGTCTTTTGAATTATGTCTATGGCATGCCTTCATCATTGTTGGTTCAAAAATAATATTTTCACCATGTGAATAGGTGTCTCATCAACTTTAGTTATGCAAGGATCACCTTATTCTTGATGTTGTAATTATATAAATCAAAGTATGTATCTAGTTGATTTATTATAAGTCTAATACCTCAGTGTTTGATTGAGTTCTTGCTATAATGTTTTGGTTGGCAGCATCTTCTTCAATACTGGCGTCCTTGGTGAAGATGAGATTCTTGTTTCGCTACAATGTTCTTTGCTTGATTATCAATTATGAAGGGTTAGCTTGGGCTTACATCTAACCCATTACAATCTTCATCTAATAGGTTAATACCATCACCTAGGGAATAAGGTCGGTCAAAGCTATTCGGGTGTTGGCCACCATCTTGTCGGCGGTTCTTCCTCCAAGTGAGCACAATTCGAACTCTTAACTCTTATAGATTTTCTCTAGAAGTTTTATGTAATCATCTATAAGTGAGGGATCTATATGAGGTTTGGGTTTGATGATCCATCAATTCAATACTCTTGGATAAAAATTTTGACAAAGGAGAGAAATATTACTAGGAAGAAGCATAAAATTGAAAGAGAAACAATCTCTGTTTCTTATAAAATTAAAGTGTCAATTACAAGGGCAAAATTTTGGAAAAAAAATATAATAAAAAGTTTGAATAAATAAAATATAAGTTATCTTTCGACAACACTTAGGTGCTCTTGACAGGTTAAGGTTAAGGAGCACTAATGGTTTCAGTCTCCTAATTTTTTCTTATTGTTGGGACCTCATCCTAATGTTTGGACAGTAGATAAAAAGCTTTAAGACTTCCTTTAATAGTTGGGTAGCTTCAATAAAGCACCTTGGCTATTGGAATTCAATGGAAGAAGGGGCTACGACCAGGGGCGAAGCCCTTTTATGAACACCCATTCTTTTGGCTTTTGGTGCAAGCTGGAAGACTATGGTTGATTGTGAAATATTTTGGCTGCCTTTGGTTGATATTTTTTTTCTTTTTATTGCTGACAAAGATCTCTTTGAAATCTATTAAGGCTAGTAGTAACTCAGAGAAAAAGATGTCTGTAACAAGGTGGTCGTAGGAAAGAAGAAAAGTCTTTGAACTTACTCACTCCTTACTCTCTCTCTCTCTCTCTCTCTCTCTCTCTCTCTCCCCTCTCAATTTTTTGTGGCCACGAGAATCTTTTGTTGGACGCTGTCTTAATCCTAGTCTTACTAGGATTGAGATTAGGCTAGTTTGAATATGGTGTTTGAGTTTGAGATTGAGCTTGGTCTTGGCTTGGCTTAATCAGATCAAACTAGAGTTTGATTAGAACTCTAGTAGGGCTAAATTGAAGTTTGGCTCAAACTCTATTAGATTCTTACTAATCATTAGGGCTCATCCTCAAGCTATTTACCAAAAAAATAAGTCAAAATTCTTTGATGATGATACACCTAGCAAAAAGCTTAGGGCAGTCCAATACATAGGGTTAGTAAGTGCTTAGGTGTTTCTTCTTTTATGTATATTGAACTTGACAATAGGGCATACAAAATATTTGCTTATTAAACCAACAGTTATAATAACTACACTACATAAAATGGCATTTGTACAAATGTTTTTATCCCATGCTTACTAAGCAATTAATAGTGGGCTTTTGATGCCTATGAAAAGTAATAATCATGGGAGGGGTTTTACCAATAAAATTGTGACATAAGTTTTTATAAAAAAAATATGATATGAGATATAAATGTTTTATGCCTTTGGTGTCTTATGCCCTTGAACTTATTAGGACCGTTTCGACACTAAGTGGGGGAGGGGGGGTGAATTAGTGCTTTCGTAAAAATCTCGATAATTCGAAAACTTCCGTTCCATGAAAAACCATATTGGAAATGTTGAAAGTATGCTTGACTTAGAATAAGTGTAATAAGCAATTAAAGCAACGTCAATGAAAAGCATACGAAAATGTAAACTAAGTTTTATAATGGTTTAGTCTTCGTGACCTATGTCCACTTCCGATTCCTCTTCACTCGAGGCCACTGGCTTTCACTACCGGTCTTCTTTCAATGGGCGAAGATCAACTACCCTTATAACTCTTTTTCCTTTTCACAGGCTTAGGAAAGAACCTTTATACCCTTCTTTTATAAATATTTTCTCATACATCTCCCTTAGGACTATCTCTAAACACTATGAGGAGAGACTCTAAACTTTAAAAGAGTTTACAACCTCGGAAGTATAGAGTTTTTGTTTTACTTTCTTACTTTATCAAGTAAAAAAGATTAGGGTATTTATAGGCCTCAAATGTATTCAAATTTGGAGCCAAAACGATCTCATCTTAGGTTTTTGGGGTACTAGTAATACCACCATCAGTACTAGGTGCTACCACCGCTTGCCAAACTGACAACTGGCGATACCATCGCTTATCAGTTTGACATTGGGAGGTATCACTACCTAGTCTGACATTGCCATTAGGCGATACCATCGCTCAATCTAGTAGTACCACTACTTGACATAGTCTAGAAGATTGTGTTTAGATGATACTATCGCCCAATCTGGTGGTGCCATCGCTTGGCCCTTTTATGGGTGACCGAATAAACCTTCTACTTAGCCTAAAATAGCTCTAACTCGGGCCCAATTGGTTCCTAATTGAGTTAGCATTATTTCACCCCAAAACTGACTCAATTAGACCTAAACTAACTTAATCTAGATATAAGATTACAAGCATGAATCTTATATTTTCTAGCATGTAATTGGTTCATCCGGTGCTTTGTCTGATCCTTTGGCATATCATCCTCTCATTCGGCGTATTGCCTAATTGACATAGATGCTCGAACTCATGGCTCGAAGTCTTTTCGACACGTCGACTATTCCTCTAGCCTGATGTCCAATCTTCTGACATATTCCACTCTGGCCCAACATTTAATTCTTCCTGCTTTAATCGAATTGCCTTTCCTTGATCAAGGTTAGTCCCGTGTCACTCAATCGCATATTAAATATTAACTTTATCGATTTATTTCATCATCAAAATCCAAGATTCAATAATCTTCCTATTTTGATGATGACAACTAATTAATGACGGAGTTTAAACTAAACTCCTCCTATCAATATGTTATATTGAAAGAAAGTTTGAATTTCATAAAATGATAATAGTTGACTTTCACATCATTGCATATATTATAAAATCATGAGTATTGCATGCATCATTCCAAATCATAAATATTTTAAATTATCATGATATCAAAATATCAAAGTATATGACATCCTACCATATATGATTATCATAACTTCTTATTAATATCACGAGTATTTCATGCATATATCATCATCATAACTTTTCCCCATTTATCATCAACAAAAAGGAGAAAAGTGTAACTAGCAAATTTTTCACATACTAAAGTTAGCAAAATTATTGCTTCTTTTGAGTTGTGCAAGATAGTATATTTTTGCATCTTCTTGAAATGTGTAAGCTAAACTTTACTTCTCTTTTGAGATGAGCAAACTAGTAAGTTTTTTCTTTCTTTGCAAGTTAGAAATTTTTATAAGTTTATAAGTTTTTGCTTCTTATTGAATTATGCAAGCTAGTAAATCTTTCTCCTCTTTTGTCATTGTCAAAAATAAGGGAAGAATACAATGTTGTAATTCTTTTCCCTTTACATCAATATTTCAATCATCAAAAATAAAAGATCAAGTCATCAATAACAAAAGACGATATGTCATTTTTTACAAATCTATTCTTTTGTAAATAGAAGGAATGATAGAAAATGATCTTGATTCAAAAGAAAACTAAAGTTAAAAATTGAGAAATCAAGATCATGATATGAAAAATTTATAAGAAGAATTTATGCATTTGAGAGATTTAACATGTCTAAGTTTAACATTCAAGCTAGCACTTTTGCTTCTCTTTTGCAACGTGCAAGCTAACAATTTTTTTTCTCCCCCTTTAGTTATTAAAAAGAAGAAAAGATTATAATAATACAATTTTTTCTTTATGTCAATGTTCAAATCATAACATAAGACATACAAACATAAATATAAATGAGTTATATGAAAATCACGACATAAAATATGTTAATATGAAAGATTACGAAAGATCAAGTCATGAATACCAAAAGACATGATTTATTTTGATAAATCTCCTCTTAAATAAAAAGAAATCTTAGAAGATTAAATAGTAAAAGATATTCAAAAGAAATTTTAGGTCATAAATTCTGAGAAATCAAGAGAAAAATCATGATTCATTTAGATAAATATTTTTTTAATAAAATACAAGAATCATATAATAATAAAAAGTAATAGATCTTAATTCATATAAAGAGAATCTTAAGTTATAATTATGAGAATTGAAGATCATGATTTCGATAAAACTCATTCAAATTCAAATCGTCAAATCATCCAAATTACTTTTAAGAGATTCAAAATGACATAAATAGATTTATAAATCTCTTATTGAAAAATCGATACGATAGAGATAGAGAAATTTTTAAGAAAAATGCATCCCCTTTTTATATATTTCAATTTATGTGATTTATTTCATACAAGCGTGCCATTTTCTCACTTTTTATAGATTTCGATTTATGAAATTTGTTGAAAGCGATTTTCGAAAGTCTTCCAAACCAATGAATAAATGGAATGATTTGGAGAAGAAGATTTTTTTTTTTAATGCTAGAGCTATAATCGCTCTATTTTGTACTTTAGACAAAAATGAGTTTAATCGTATATGACATTTGGCAACTCTTGAAATTACACATGAAGGCAAAAGTATAGTTAAAGAATCTACGATAAATCTTTTGATGCATACATATTGAATTATTTTGAATGAAGCCAAGTGAAACTATTATTGACATGTACACCCGTTTTACAAATGTCATCAATGGTTTAAAAGCACTTGACCAATATTTTTTTAAACTTGAACTTGTAAACAAGATTCTAAAATCTCTTCTAAAGAGTTGGAATCTAAAAGTTATGGCGATACAAGAAGTAAAGGACCTGAACAACTTGAAGAACTTATCAGGTCTTTAATAACTTATGAAATAACATATTTGACACATGATGAATATGAGAACAACCTTTCAAAGAATAGGAAGGATTTGATACTTAGAATAAAGTAAGACATCTCGAGTGAAAACTCAAGTAATGATGACATAAGACTTTTGATAAGAAAATTCAAACAATTCATAGAATAAGAATTCAAAAATGAATTAAATCTGGACACAACCACTTGTTATGAATGCAAGAAGGTAGGGCACTCCAAAGATAAGTTTACAAAACTGAAGAAGTTGTTAAAGAAGAAAGTATTCAAGGCAACATAGGACGAATCGAGTACATTCGAAGACGAGGAGCAAACCAACAAAGGCGAGGTGGCAAACTATGCCTTAATGGCTCTCAACGATGAGGTAAGTGACTCAAATAAATCTTATTTACCTTACGATGAATTACTTAATGTCTTTCATGATTTGTTTGATAAATATAAGCTAGTTAGTAAAAAAAATAAGTTGCTAAAAAAGGATCATGCTTCTCTTGCTAGTGAATTTAAAAAATTAAAAAATGAGCATGATAATTGTATGTTAACTCCTTGCACCAAGTGCTCACTTAAGAAGGAAAATATTATACTACAAGAAATATTAGAAAAAATTAAATTTAGAAATAAATTTTTAAACATGATTCTTGCTAATAAGGTTCATATTCGTGGAAAGGAAGGAATCAGCTTTCTGAGTAACTACACTCAACAAAAGCTAACTACGTTTGTTAAAGGACCCATATTGCATGTTACCCCTAAGGTTAAGTGTAATTTTTATGGTGGATATGATCATTTTTCTTATAAATATTTATTTAAAAAGTATGACTCATATAAATTAGTTTGGGTTCTTAAAGGAACCATAAATGACCTTATACCAAAAATTAAGATAAATAGATCTAATCATGAGAGACCCAAAGCTAAATAGGTATCTAAAATAAACCCACCTTTCTTGTACAAATTGAAAGTTAAGAGAAAAATGATATATTGACAGTGGATGGTCAAGGCTTATAACCGGAGATCCAACATACTTTTCAAAGCTCACTAGCCGAAATAATAAAGAAAATATCATTATAATTAGAATTATTAACAAATATTTTAATTGATGATGTTTTATTTTTTAATGTGTTATACTATTGATATTTGTCATCATGAAATTTGTTTTTCGGTTTTAAATAATGATGCATGTTTTTATTTGGCATAAAAGTATAATTTTGCTTCTTTGAATTTTAAAAATTCTAGGTTTTGTCCTTTCTATCTAAATTACAAAAATACCCTTTATAATAAAAAAATTATTACATATCTCAAATTTTATAAAATATTAATTAATTAAAAAGTTTAATTAATTATTATTATTCTAGTAATCCTACATGATGATGTATATATGTGATGTATGATGTGGGAGGATGATCATGGACCGTATAATATGTGTATGTGATTATTATTATTTAGGTCTATGAGCCTCCATTTTGCACTCATCGTCAGGCCTGCATACTTGTAATTATATTATAACTACACAAAGAGGTGTGACAGAAGCCTGGAAGTGGTAGTAGGACCCTCGAGGCTGATTCAAATGATCGCGACGCATGGAGATTTGCCAAGGTGTTGGCAGATCCGATGATAACAAGATGGATGATCACCGGGCATGGAGATGCGCCAATGCACACATAGATCATGATGTAATTAATTAGGCCTACTGGCTTAGGCCTGATCATATTAGGTTATGGTCCATGATCATATGGTGTGCTTGTGCATGTGATTGCTATACACTTACTAGATAAGTATATATATTTATATACGATGTAAATATATATTAAATATATATATGTGCGTGACATACCATATTAGGAGGCCGAATCAAAATCTCCTCCTATAATACTATTAAGTTGGTAAACCTGAGATAATTAGATCGACCCATATGGCCTTCCATCATTATAGGAAGAAATCGAATCCCGAAGTAGGTTGAGTTGGCCGAGTCTCTTGAGGCTCACCTATATTGTGATTCGAGATCTTGCCTATGATATAGAGATGTCATCGATGACCTGAGGACATGGTATGCTTGGTCGAATCCCTCGAGGGCATATCATCAAATCAGACTCATCTTGTAATGATGGTGATGACTTAACCAAACATCATGGTTCGTCGAGTCCTTCAAGATCATGATGGTTCGGAGGCCAAAAAGGACGTGAATCATAAGGAGTTATAATTGACAGGAGTTGTCTATTTTTTTGGGCTTAGTGTGATTAGTCGAGTACCTCTAGGTTATACTAAGATGTTGATTAGATCTTGATCCCCACTAGAAGTTTGCCAAAGACTTCCGTTTCACGTGTTAAGAGTGTCGCGTAACTCAATAGAAAAATAGTGGGAGCACGTCAATATAGAAGTCCATATATTAATTATTTATTTTTATAAAATCTGTATGTTATTTATTTATTCTACATCTCCTATTTGTTAAAAATATGTCACCATCAGACCCTCTTCATAGCATACTAGATGCCAACAGCCTCACTATTCCAAACTATGTGGATTGGCTCCGTAACATGAGGATAGTTCTCATAGTGAAAAAAATCACATATGTCCTAGATACGATCGTAGCACAGCCTAAGGCAGGAACACCTCAGGAAGAGTTTGCTAGATATGAGAAGTATATAAATGACTACACTCTCATTTAGTGTTATATGTTGGCCTTTATGATTCCTGAGTTATAGAGACAATATGAAAAAATGGGTATACATCATATGGATTCAATGGTTTATAAGCTAGAGTATTTGCTTGCCTCTCCTATTATCCTCCTCCCTCTCTACCTCAGAGCAGGACTGGAGTTTTGAAGAGCATCGTCGCAGCCCTACTATGTGGATCACTGCTAGAGAGGAGGGCGCTTGACCTCCTTCACCCTCTCATAGAGATCTGCAGGGAAACAAGGATATACGATCTCCTTAGATAACACAATCTATTCTATACGCAGTTTTAAGTTTCATGGATTTTGCGTACCAATATTCGCACGACGATAAACATCTATTTGGGAATAGGGGATTTTGTTTTCTGTTCTTCTGCTGCGCATGTGATGTCGCCCCCAAAGATTTCCCAATAGTGGTATCAGAGTCAGGTTGTTCATGCAAAAGATTGGTTTTGAACTATGTGTATTGTGTTTTGGAGAAGCTTTTGGCGTCAAGATCGTTGACGCAAAAGCAAGAGAAAGGGTAGCAATAGTTGCTACCCTCGATTTACGTGTGCCTATAGCGGCATCGCAAGCGTTGCGCCTGCAGGCTTATGGTCGGTGGTCTGCATGCAGTAGGCTTGCAGTTGGCGGAGCTGGCAGCCTATGGGTGCCCCACCTGCGGGCGCTGCCTGCGGCCACAGCGCTTGCAAGGGTAGGTGGTGCCTGCAAGCCACCTGTTTGCAAGGGTTGGTCCGCAACAACGCTCGCCAGCACGGGCGGCAGCTGCGGGAGTAGCCCTCGCGGGCAGAGGCACCCACAGGGGCACCCGCTTGTGAGTAGAGTCGCTTGCGGGGGGGACGCCCACCTGCAGCGGCGGCACCACTCGCGGGTGAGCTGCCCGCAAGAAGGGGCGGCATAACCGCGCCCCCTACCACATAGGTTGTTGCCGACAGGGTGGCGATGGCAATAGTAAGCAGGGGAGGAAGGGGCTTAGGGTTTCTGGGCAAAAGATAGTTTTGCCCCTCGGAATTTAAGAAATTTCAGTTCTATCTTTTGTCCAAAATATGAAAATACCCCTCAGAATTCAAAAAATTTCCTACATATCCCAATTTTAGAAAATATTAATTAATTAAAAGGTTTAATTGATTATTATTTTATTATTACCTAGTAGTCCTACATGATGATGATTTATACATGTGATGTATGATATATGGACGGATGATCATGAACCGTGTGATGTTTGTACTTGTGATTATTATTATTGGAGCCTACGAGTCTCCATTTTATTTTTCGTTTATTATCGGGCATGCATGCCTATGATTAAGTTGTAATCATATGAGGAGACGTAGTGGGAGCGTGGAAGCAATATCGGGACCCACAAGATGGACGATCGCGATGCATGGAGATGCGTTGAGATGCCGACGAAATCGACGAGGATGAGATGGATGATCATAGGGCATAGAGATACACCACTGCACATATAGATCTTGATGTGAGTGATTAGACCCACTAGCTCGGGCCTAATCATATTAGGTTGTGGTCCATGATCATCTGGTGTGATTGCTCATGTGATGTGTGATTGCTTATACACCTACTAGATATGTATATATATATATATTTACATACGATGTAGATATATATTAAATATGTATATGTGTGACATGTCATATTAGGAGACTAAATCATAGAAACCCATCTCTCGATAATATTAAGTCGGTAAACATAAGGCAATTAGATTGAACCACGTGGCCTTCCATCATTGTAGGTAGGGATCGATTCCCGATGTAGGTTGAGTTGGTCGAGTCCCTTGAGGCTCACCTATATCATGATTCGCTCTCTTGCCTATGACATAGAGTTGTCACCGGTGACCTAAGGATATGGTATGCTTGGTCGAGTCCCTCGAGGGTATATCATCGAATCAGACTCATCTTGTAATGTTGGTGTTGACTTAACCGAGCATCATGGTTGGTCGAGTCCCTTGAGACCATGGTGATTCAGAGGACGAACAAGACAAAATCACAAGGAGTTGTGATCGGCAAGAGTTGCCTACCTTTCGGGCTTAGTGTGATTGGTTGAGTCCCTCAAGGTTACACTAAGACGCTGATTGGATCCTGATCCCCATTAGAAGTCTACCGGAAACTTTCGTTTCACATGCTGAGGGTGTCGCGTGACTCCCTGGTAAACTAGTGGGAGCATATTAAGATAGAAGTCCATATCTTGATTATTTATTTTTATAAAATCCGCATGTTATTTATTTATGTTGCATCTTTATTTTTAGAAAATGTCGCTTTCAAATCCCTTACGTGATATACTTGATGTCAACCACCTCACTGGTCCAAATTATATGGATTGGTTCTGCAACTTGAGAATTGTTCTCACGGTGGAGAAAATTGCACACGTTATTGATTCAGTGATGCCTACGCCCGAGGAAGGGGCAAGCGAGGATGAAATCACTCGCTACGTGAAGTACATTGATGACTCCACTCTTGCTCAGTGTTACATGTTGGGCTCTATGACTCCTAAGTTACAGAGACAACATAAAAAGATGTAGGTACATTGATAACTCAACTCTTGCTCAGTGTTACATGTTGGGCTCTAGCCTATGAACCATAAAGTTCCTCTTATTTATAAAGGTACAAGTTGCTTAACTCTTAATGGATCCTATCCATATTGGATCTACTAGTTATACGTGCCCTGCAAGCCAATCACGTGAGTGATGGCATATGTGACTTGGCACGTAGTCTTTTTACTTATTATTATAATTTGATATTTTGTCGCTTTATATTACCTATTGCTTGAATATATTGTGATGTCCATGGATCTGTATAATGGGAATCAGATCATGATTAGATCACGATAATGAGACCAATTCGCCTTTAAACAATGATCCTAAATAATTCTGATCATAGATTACTCGAGAGGGACATATAAAGTGACTCACTTGATTGCTAGTAAAAGCCATTCTCTTGGGTGTTAAACCAATTGAGAAAAACTAGGCTCTGATACCAACTGTATCGAAAATGTTGAAAGTGTACTTGACTTAGAATAAGTAAAATAAGTAATTAAAGCAATATCAATGACAATGAAAAGCAAAATAGAAATACAAACTAAGTTTTATAATGGTTCGGTTATTGTGACCTACGTCCACTCCCGATTTCTCTTCACTCGAGGCCACTGGCTTTCACTACTAATCTTCTTTCAATAGGCATAGATCAATTATCTTTACAAATCTTTCTCCTTTTTATAGGCTCAGGAAAGAACCTTTACACCCCTCGTTTATAAGTATTCCCTCACACACCTCCCTTAGGACTATCTCTAAGCTCTAGGAGGAGGGACTCTGAACTTTAAACGAGTTTATAATTTTAGAAGCATAGAGTTTTTGTGCTACTTTCTTACTTTATCAATTAGAAAAGATTGGGGTATTTATAGACTCTAAATGGATTCAAATTTGGAGACAAAATGGTCTCATCCTATGTTTTCAGGGTACTAGCGGTACAACCACCTACTAGACTAACAATTGGAGGTACTATCGCCTATCAATCTAACATTGGGCAGTACCATTGCCTGACACAGTTTGAAAGACTATATTTGGGTGATACCACTACCTAACACAGTTTGGGAGATTGTGTTTGGGCGGTACCACTGCCTAGTCTGGCGGTACCATCGCTTGGCTCTTTTATGAATGACTGAATAAGCCTTCCACTTAACCCAAAGTAGTCCCAACTTAGGCCCAATTGGCCCCTAATTGAGTTACACTATTTTACTCCAAAACCGACTTAATTATATCTAAACTAACTCGATCTAGACATAAGATTACAAGCATGAATCCTATGCTACTCGGCATATCATTGGTTCATCTGATGCTTCGTATAATCCTTCGGCACATTGTTATTATTGAATCTCGGATTTTGATGATGAAATCAATTGGTAAATTATTTGATCTAATCTATATGTTGAGATAAGTGTACATGATTAACTATGATAGCGGTAAGGCACAAAGCAGATGTTGGGTTAGAGTCAAAGATCGGACGATACGTCGAAGATTTGGACGATGTGTTGGAAGTTTGCTGGAAGCTCGCAGAGAGTTCATCGGGAGCTCACCAAGAGTTCGTTGGAAGTTTGTTGAGAGTTCGTTAGGAGTTCACCAGAAGTTCGTCAGAAGTTCGCCAAGAAGTTCGCCGGAAGATCGATGAGAGAATAATCGACATATCGGATAGAGATTGCTTGTTTAAATGTTGTAATTATCATAGTTAGACCTTAAGTTGAGTTAGGATTGGGAGGTAATCCTACTAACTCAGTTTGGTGTCAACTAGGCCCTTAACAGGGCTGAAATAGGCCGGTTGAACAACCCATTCACCACTTGAAGTCACGGTCGGCGGTGGCACCGCATGCAGACTCAGTCTCCCAGGTGGTCTGGGCGATGGTACCACCCGGACTAGGCGATGGTACCGCCAGCAGTTATTACCTACCAGGCAGTGATACCACATTGTAAGGCAGTGGTACCACCTTGTCAGGCGGTGGTACCACTAGAGCTCAGTATCCAAGACTTTGTCAAGCGATGGTATTGCCCAATAATAACGGTGGTACCGCTAGTATCTTAAAATCCAGGGATGTGATAATTTTTGGCTCCAATTCTGAAATCATTAGGGCCTATAAATACCCCACCAATTTCTGCATGAAAAGACATGAAAGTATGAACAAAATATTAAAGTCTTGCGGTGTGAAAATATTGTAAAAGTGCAAAAAGTCCTCCTCCTCCCTTTCTAGTGTTATGATCATTCAAGAGAGGTGTGAGGTTTGTAAGGGTTGTCTCTTAAACCCATAAAAAGGAGAAGAGAGCTGTAAAAGGGTTGTTTATCTTCACCCATTGAAGGAAGACAATTAGTGGACGCTGGTGACCTCGATAGAGGAGGAATCGGAAGTAGATGTAGGTTATAACGACCGAACCACTATAAATTCTAGTATGCTTATTTCCATTCTGCTTTTTATTATTACCATTACTTTCTAAGTTAATTGCTAGTTCATTTACTCTAAAGTCAAGCACTTTCTGAAATTGGTTTTCAACACATGAATATCTTATAAAATCAATGATTTTTTTGCTGCACTAATTCACCCCCCCCCCCCCCTCTTAGTGTCGCTCTTGATCCTAACAATTGGTATCAGAGCAAGGTCACTCTCAGTTTGGTTTAAAACCCAAGAGAGATTGCATTTGCTGGTAACAAGAGGGTTACTCAATCACATGTTCACCCATATTTAATGGGACAGATTATACCTATTGGAAGACTAGAATGTGGATTTTTCTAATTTTTATGGATTTTGAGTTATGGAACATTGTGGAAAATGATTTTCAAAAGTCTTCTCTTTTAATGAACGATTGGAATGAGTTGGAGAAGAAGACTTTCGCTTTAAATACTAAGGTTATGAATACCTTGTTTTATGCTTTAGATAAAAACGAGTTTAATCGAGTGTCTATTTATGAAACGACTTTTGATATTTGGCACACACTCGAAATCACTCACGAAAGCACTAGTAGAGTAAAGAAGTCAAAGATAAATCTTTTAATTCATACTTATGAATTATTTCGGATGAAGCCAAGTGAAACTATTGTTGACATGTATACCTATTTTACGGATATCATCAATAGTTTAAAAGCTCTTGGTAAATATTTTTTGAACTTTAAACTTATTAATAAAATCTTAAGATCCATTCCAAAGAGTTGGGACCCTAAAGTAACGACCATTCAAGAGGCTAAGGATTTGAATAACTTCCCTCTTGAAGAACTTATCGAGTCACTAATGACCTATAAGATGACTTGTAATACTCATGAAGAGCTTGAGAATAACCTTTTAAAGAACAGAAAGGATATGATACTAAGAACTCATGAAGAACACTTGAAAGAAAATTCAAGTGATGAAGACTATGATGATGAATTGACACTCTTGACAAGAAAGTTTAAAAAATTTATAAAAATAAATAAATATAAAAATGACACTAAAATTAAAATTAAATCCAAGAAAGAACAAGTCATATGCTACGAATGCAAGAAGCCAGGCACTTCAAAAGTGAATGTCCCCAAGTGAAGAAGAAGCAACTAAAGAAGAAAAAAGTACTTAAAGCAACTTGGGATGACTTAAGTGCATCCGAAGAAGAGGATCCAACAAAAAAAGAGCAAGTTGCTCACTACGCATTGATGGCATATGGCGATGAGGTAAGTAACTCGATTGAAGCTCATTTATCTTTTGATGAATTATTAAGTGTTTTTCATGATTTATTTGATGAATGTAAGTTAGTTAGTAAAAAGTATAAACTGTTGAAAAAAGAGCACGCTTCTCTTCTTAGTGATTTTGATAGATTAAAAATTGAGCATGATGATGGTTTAGCTCCTTGCACAAAATGTGATGAATTAGAAACGCTTAAAAAGGAGAATTTGCAACTACATAAATCTTAGAAAAAATTGAAACAGGTAGCAAATCCTTAAACATTATTCTTGCAAGTAAGAATCATGTTCATAGAAGAGATGATATCAGCTTTGTAAGTGACACTCATAAAAATCCAACCATCTTTGTTAAAGATCCAACAAATATAACTTTTGTTGTAAATTTGGATATGTTGCTTATAAATGTTCGAGATGTAATCCACGCAAATTGATTTGGATTCCTAAAAGAACCATAAAGAACTCCATGCAAAATAATAAGTTAAGTCGATCGATTTTTCAGGCACCCAATGTCAAATGGGTATCTAAAAATTACCCTTTTTTATATAAATATTTTCCTTCACAAGCTAGGAGCAAGAGATGGTACCTTGATAGTAGATACTCAAGGCACATGACCGGAGATCCATCTCAATTCTCTAAGCTCACTAGCCTAGACGAAGAGTATATCACCTTCGGAGACAACAACAAGGGTAAAATCATTAGCTTAGAGCATAATCTTTTGAGCATTAGTCAATTATGTGATAAAGGATACGTGATTAGATTTGAATCAAATGCTTGCATTATTGAACAACCACACAAAAACACCTCTATGATTGCCCTAAAATAAAATAATATATACATTATTGAAATTGATGATCTTTGTAATGAAATATATTTTTCGGTGTTGAATGATGATGCTTGGCTTTGGCATAGGAGGTTAGGTCATACTAGCATGAAACTAATCTCTCAAATCTCATCCAATGAACTTGTAAGAGGTATTCCTAACATTAAGTTTGTTAAAAATAATGTGTGTGATGTATGTCAACTAAGAAAATAAATAAAGGTAGTTTCAAACCAAAGAATCACATAAGCACTTCTAGACCATTGCAATTGATCTATATGGATTTGTTTGGAACAATTGATACATAAAGCCTAGGAGGTAGCAAATACGCCTTTGTAATTATGGACGATTATAGTAGATATACTTGGACATATTTCTTGGCACACCAAAGTTTTGTAAACTTATTCAAAATAAAAAAAACTTTATGATTTCATCAATTCGGAGTGATTATGGTAGCGAATTTGAAAATCATGATTTTTAAAATTTTTGTGAATATAATGGATGCAACCATAATTTCTCTACTCTGAGAAATCCTCAACAAAATAGAGTAGTAGAAAGAAAAAATAGAAATTTATAAGAAATGATAAAAACCGTGTTAAACGAACATAGCCTACCCAAATATTTTTGGGCCGAAGCCATTAATATAACATGCAAATAGGATTCTAATAAGACCATTACTTTTCAAAACTCCTTATGAATTGTAGAATGACCAAAAATCCAATGTTTCATACTTTAAAGTTTTAATTGTAAATGTTGATCTTGAATGAAAAAGATGCCTTAGGAAAATTTCATGCAAAATCCGATGAAGGCATTTTTCTTAGTTACTCTTCCATGTTGTCTTTCATAAAATTCACCTCAAGAATATTTTCATAAAATGTGATAACACAAGTATAATATGTTTAACAAAAAATCCTATTTAACACTCTAGAACTAAACATATTGACATTATGCATCATTTCATAAGAGATCATGTTAATAACCATGACATATCTTTAGAATTTATTGATACAAAATATCAATTAGCTGATATCTTTACAAAACATTTAAATAAAGAATAATTTGATTTTATTAGAAGAGACTTAGGAATGTTAAATTGTCTGAATGCATGAATTTGTTGTATATCTTTTTTAGACTTTCTCAATTTTTTTTATAAAGCTTTCATGAAATTATTTCATTTCATAATAAGGCTTTCATGAAATCTGAAATATCAATCTACTTTGTATCAAATTTATTTCATACAAACTTAATGATGTTTGATACACCTAGTCCCTTCACTCATGGAATTCATTGATAAATGCAACTCTCACGGATTTCACTCTTGTGAATTTTTTTTTAACGAATTTGATTCATCGATTTCTTTTTCATATGATGCTCCTTTCCCATGAATTCTTACTCACTCTTCTTATGAAAGAAGAATTTTTATGAATTTTTGGTATGTGTTGATCACTTGCAAGAATGGGGATTTAATTTCGTCTAGATATCTTGATTCTTTTCATGAATCCCTTCTCTTTTTCTTTTATTGAAGTATGATTTAATGAAACTCATTTATTGTTTTGAATTTGACTTGGTTCCTATACTTTCTTATTTTTATGACAAAGGAAGAAAGAAACTTGCATATCTAAAGAAGAACAAAAAAGCCCTTGAGTAAATATGTTAGCTTATCTAAAAGAAGTTATCATGCAAAGATTTTGCTTACCTTCCTTTTTGGCTTGGACAAATTGGTGTGGAACTTGCTTTAATTTTTTTTTTACCATACTTACACTGCAGAATGGTTCTCCTTTTTGTTGATGACAAAGGGAGAGAAATGTGGTAAATTGATGATAAATTAGCATTATGAATGTTTTAGATAAACACATAAAATGTATCTTATCGTAAATGCTTGAATGTTTTACGAATGCTAAATTCTTGAAGTTTTGCGAATGCTTGGAATCGTCAAATACATTGCAACACATCGCAAATGCTTGAAACATATCAAAATATATTTCATATGCATAGTAGATACTTGAAATGTTTCATGAATGCTTGATAATTGTCTATTATATGATAAGGCATCATGAGCTTAACTTGTTATTTACAATTGATATCATGGCTCGGATTGATGAATTATCATCTTTTATCAAATTTGAAATTTGAATCTTGCTAAATTTCATATTTGTAATTCACATCATACTTAAAGATGATGATTATCTATCATCTCTCTATATTGGATTTGAAAATGAATATTATGCCTTGACATCATTTTTATAAATACGTGATATCGTATTTTGAATTGGTAGATCATGATAAGTATCATGATGTGTATGCTAATAAGTTTAAATGAATATAGCTTATCGGTTTGATGCAAAGGCCTTGAATTCAAGAGTGTCTTTTCACAAGTATGACATATAGATAGGGGAAGTTAAGGTTAACTCCGTCATCAATTGATTGTCATTATAAAAAAGAGAGAGATAGTTGAATCTCAGATTTTGATGATGAAATCAATTGGTAAATTATTTGATATAATCTATATGTTGAGATAAGTGTGTAGGATTAACTACAATAGCGGTAAGGCACAAAGCATATGTTGGGTCGGAGTCAACGATCGAATGATACATTGAAGATTTGGACAATGTGTCGGAAGTTTACTGAAAGCTCACCGAGAGTTCATCGGGAGCTTGCCGAGAGTTCATCGGAAGTTCGCCAAGAGTTTGTCTAGAGTTCACTGAGAGTTCATTGGGAGTTCGTCGAAAGTTTGCCAAAAGTTCACCGAGAAGTTCGCCGGAAGAACGCCGAGAGAACAATCGACATATAGATAGAGATTGCTTGTTTAAATATCTTAATTATCATAATTAGACTTTAAGCCGAGTTAGGATTGGGAGGTAATCCCACTAACTCAGTTAGAGGCCAATTGGGCCATTAACAAGGCTGAATTGGGTTGGTTGAATAGCACATTCAACACCTAAAGTCACGACCGACAGTGGCACCGCCTACAAACTCAATCTCCCAAGTGGTCTAGGCGGTGGTACCACCAATATTTATTATCTACCAGGTGGTGGTACTGCCCTATCAAGCAATGGTACTGCTAGAGCTTAGTATTCGAGACTCTGTCAGGCAGTGGTATCACCCAATGTCAAAATGTCAGGTGGTGGTACCGCCCAATAATAACGATGGTACCGCTAGTACCCTGAAATCTGAGGATGTGATAATTTTTGGCTCCAATTTTGAGGTCATTTGGGCCTATAAATACCCTACCCTTTTCTGCATAAAAGGGCATGAAAGTGTGAATAAAATATTGAAGTCTTGGGGTATGAAAATATTATAAAAGTGTAAAAAGTCCTCCTCCTCCCTTTCTAGTTTTGTGATCATTCAAGAGAGGTATGAAGCTGGTATGGGTTGTCTCCTAAACCCATGAAAAGTAGAAGAGAGTTGTAAAAGGGTGATTTCTCTTTGCCCATTGAAGGAAGACAATTAGTGGACGTTAATGACTTCGACGGAGGAGGAATCAGAACTGGATGTAGGTCACAACGACCAAACCACTATAAATTCCGGTGTGCTCATCTCCATTCTGCTTTTTATTACTGCTATTACTTTCTAAGTTAATTGCTAATTCATTTACTCTAAAGTTAAGCACTTTTCGAAATTGATTTTCAATGCATGAATATCTTACAAAATCGATGATTTTTCCATTGCATTAATTTACCCCCTCCCCCCCTCCCTCTCTTAGTGTCGCTCTTGATCCTAACAATCATCTCATTCAGCATATTGCCTAATCGGTATGTTGACTCCCACAACTTTCGATCTCCTTGGCATAATATCTGATCCTTTAGTCCAATACCTAAACTCATGGCATGAAGTCCTTTCGGCACGTTGACCATTCCTCTAGCTCGACGTCCAATCTTCTGATATGTTCTACTTTGACCCAACTTCTGATTCTTTCTACTTTAATTGAATTATCTTTCCTTAATCAAGGTTAGTCCTTCATCACTCAAATATATATTAGATCTTAACTTCATCAATTTATTTCATCATCAAAATCTAAAATTCAACGGAACTAAAATAAAACAAAAGGGAATGGGATAAATGATTTTTCACTATCAAAAATATTTTATTTTCCCCTCAGCCTTTAAATACTCAGTAATCTTTCCTCTTCCTAGTACAATAGTACAAAAATATATGTTAAGTTAAGTCAATTTCACCGAGTCAAATTAATAATCAAAATTGACCACATCATATTAGTGTTGGAAGGTGGACCCTCGGATTAGTGCTAAGATATTTCTTAGAAGAATGTATTCCTCTCTTAATTTTTACAATAACAATTGGCTTTGAATTGTGGGCCTCTACGATCTCTTCTACAATAGCATCCAAGTCGATTTTGGATCCCCACGAGGTTTCAAAACAAAGAGTTTCTTCTCCTAGTATAAAATTTAATTCAAGTTATTGTATTTAATATAATCTTTCTTGTCCTTGTTAAATCTCAAATTTTGATGATGAAATCAATTGATAGTGTTTATGATTTGATCTACATTTTGAGTGATGTAGGAAGCTTCGATTAGGGAGAGACAATTAAGGCAGAAAGAATCATGTTGGGCTGGAATGGAATATATCAAAAGATTGATTGGATGTCGACCCGAAGAATCGGTCGACATATTGGTAGAAGGCTTCGGGCCAAGAAGAGTGAAAATTATGCTAAGGAAAACAGAGTTGTGGAGGTCAACTGGCCGATTGGACAATAGGCCGTAAGAGAGGACGATGCGCCGAAGAATTGGACAAAGTGTCGATGAACCAATGACATGCCAGACAACATTTGATTTAAGCCTTATAATAATTGTCTAGATCGAAGTAGGTTTTAAGTATGCAGGATTAACTATGATAGCGATCAAGGTATAAAGCAAAATGAAGTCCCAGAGTCAAGAACGAGATTTCGTTGGGAGTTCGAGAGTTTATCGAAAGTCTAGTTGTTCATCAGAAGTTCTGCCAGAATTGGCCAAGAAGTCTAGGAGCTTACCAAAAAAACTTATCAGAACTCGCCAAGAAGATTGTCGTGAAGTCCAAGAGCTTGCCGGGAGTCTGTTAGAACATTGCCGAGAGATCGTCGGAAGTTCGCCAGAAGCTCGATAGAAGAAACCTAGACTTATCGGACATATTTAGCTCAGTGCATGCCTTCAAATTTGTAGTTAGCATATAATTGAGTTAGAATTGGGCCAACTCAATTAAGGGCTGTGTTGAGCCAAACTTTGGGCTGTGTTGGGCCAAGTAGAAGGCATAAATAATGACATAACAAGTGGAACCATTATAGCACAATCTCCGAGACTGTGTCAGGCAATGGTGCTGCCCAAACACAATCTTTAAGAGACTGTCAGGCGGTGGTACCGCCCAATGGCAGGGTATAAGGCAGTGGTACCACCAAGTGTTAGTGCTATAGGCGCTGGTACTTCTGAGACCCAGGAAACCCGAGATGAGACATTTTTAGGCTCCAAGTTTGAATCCACTTGAAGCTTATAAATATCCCTCTCATCCCTGGTTAACATACACACAACTGAGAGCAAAAAGAAAAGAGAACACTATTGTATTCTTGTGTGAACTCCTCTTAAACACTAAGTGCTAGGCTTGTTTAAGAGAGGAGTGAAGGGAGGTTGTAAAGGTTATCCTGAACTTGTCAAAATGAGAATTGAGTTGTAAGGGTAGTTGATCTTCGCCCATTGAAGGAAGATCGTTAGTGGATGCCAGTGGCCTCGATGGAATATGAATCGATGGAGTGGATATAGGTCACGACAATCGAACCACTATAAAATTCGGTTTGCATTTTCATTCTTGCAATTTATCTTTACTATAAACTGCCTTAACTGCTTACTGCTTTCACTATGCTTACGAATGAGATTTGAAGTTATCTTTCCGAAATTAGTTTTATCGAATGAAGAATTTTTCAAATCGATAATTTTATCTGCTGCACTAATTCACCCCCCCCCCCCCCCCATTAGTGCTGACTCATTCCTAATAGTTGGTATCAGAGTCATGTTATTTATTGCTTGGTTTAACACCCAAGAGAAATAGCTCTTTTCAGCTTTCAAGAGGGCTTTTCTATTGTTCATCCTCCAATATTTAATGAGACGAACTATACTTATTGAAAAACTCGAATGAGAGTTCTCTAACTTTCAATGGATTTAAATTTATGAAATATTATCGAAAGTGGTTTTCAAAAATCTTCGACTCCAATGAATGAATGTAATGATTTGGAGAAAAAAACCTTTTCTTTAAATGCTAGAGCTATGAATGCTTTATTTTACGCCTTAGACAAAAATGAATACAATCAGGTTTCTACTTGCGAAACGGCTTTTGATATTTGACATACACTCAAAAATCATATATGAAAGCACAAGTAGGGTAAAAGATTCCAAAGTCAATCTTTTAATGCATGATTTTGAACTATTTCGATTGAAGCCAAGCGAAACCATTGTTGACATGTACACCCATTTTATGGATGTCATCAATGGTTTAAAAGCTCTTGGCAAATGTTTTTCGAATATTAAACTTGTTAATAAAGTTTTACGATCTCTTTCTAAAACTTGGGATCCTAAAGTAACAGCCATTCAAGAGGCCAAGGATTTGAATACTTTCTCTCTCAAAGAACTTACGTGTCTTTAATGACCTGTGAAAGAGTTGCATGGCACAAAACGAACATGAGAACAACTTTCCAAAAAACAGAAAAGATTTGACACTTAGAACAAATAAAGACCACTCGAACGAAAGCTTAAGTGATTATGAACTTGAACTTCTCACTATAAAACTTAAAAAGTTTATTAAACAAAAATTAAAGAATAAAAATAAACTTAAAAAGAAGTTACCAAAGAAGAAGAAAGCACTCAAAGTGACTTGAGATGAAATGAGTGCATTCGAAGAAGAGGAGTAAACCGATGAAGACAAAATGACAAACTTCGCTTTGATGACTCTCGACAATGAGGTAAAAAACTTAAACGAAACCCCCTTAGTTTATTTTATAATTACTTGATACATTTCATATATTATTTTTAAATTAGTTAGTAAAAAAATTAGTAAATAAATAAATAAAAGGGGATCATGCTTTTCTTTTTCTAGCTAATTTTGAAAATGATAATGACAATTGCATGTTTTATGAAAATGAAACAAAATGTTAGATTTAATGCTTATATATCTAATAAGATTAATCTTATGTATGTTTTTATGAAGTAATAGTGTATATCATGTTGATTTCCATATTGCTTTACGATTATAAATGATGATGCATGGCTTTTGTATGGAAGACTAAGCATGAAAAGTTAGATTCACCTAAATAGAAAAATACATAACTATAACAAACAAAATGATTTTGATTGAAAATATTTTATACTTGATGAAATAAATTTTAATGATATAATGATGCATAATGAAAATATTAAAAATTTTGGTACCATGCTTAATGATTTTATATTATGCATGAGATTTTGAAGTTATACATGATGATTTTTTTTTGTGATTTATGACTTATTAATCTTTGTCGCAATAAAAGTTACTTTTTTGGTTTTAAACATAATGAATCATTTTTATACGAAAAAAACTTGAGCACGCTTATATGAAATCAATCATATGAATCGAAACAAAAAAAAAGAGGAAAGCTTTCTCCTAGAAAATTTTTTTTCTCTACTTTATCGATTTTTCAAAAAGAGATTAATGAATCTATTTATGTTACTTTTAATGAATCTCTTGAAAAGTGGTTTTGATGATTTGACGATTTGAATTGAATGAGGAATAGTTTGATTTAATTAGAAGATAATTAGGTAGGCTAAATCTTCCAAATGTATGATTTCTTGATTCTTCATAACTTAGATTTTATTTTTAAATCGAGATCATCTTTCTATTTGCAAAAGAAAAGCCTTAATTCATGGATTTTTGGATTAATGACTTAATTAATTCTTTTGAATCTTTTTTCCTTCTATTTGTAAGAATAGGGATTTGATTTTGTATGGACATCTTGATCATTTTAATAAATCATTTCTCTTTGCGAAAATATAAGCTTGATTCAATGAAACTCATTTATTATGGATTTAACTTGGTTCAAATCTTTTTATGAATTTGGTTCTTGATTTCTTTTTTTAGAATGAATTTCTCTCCGACTCTTCTTCCTCTTCTTCTTATCTTTTTATGATAAAGGAAGAAAGAAACTTGCTAAGAAGAACAAAAAAGCTCTTAAGCAGAAATGCTAGCTTCTCATTTTTCATGCAAAGTTCTTGCTTAACTTCTCATTTTTGCTAGCTTGGATAAATTGGTGTAAAACTTATTTGACATACTTTCAAACACTTTCATTGTTGAATGATTATCCTTTTTTATGACAAAAGGAGAGAAAATAAATGATGAATGTTTGGTACCAACAATTATGACGTGATAAATACTTAAAAATATTGATTTAATGTTTGGTATCATGAATGCTTTAGTATCAGGCATGAGAAAATAAATGATGAATGTTTGGTATCATAATAAAATTGTTGATTTAATGCATGAAGAGATAAATGCTTAAAAATTTTAATATCTTAGAATCATGAATGTTATGCCCAAAATGATATATCATGAATGCTTGACTATCATGCATGATATGCCTATAGTGATGATTGATTTATTTTTAGTATGAAGTAAGAATGAAATGTAAGGTTTTGGAATTATGCATGTTTTAATTTGAAACTATAATGATGCACAAATATATTGAAATAAGATTGACACTTCACCTTTGTCATGATTTGGAAATTGATGTAAAGGGAAAAGAATTATAAAATTATATTCTTCCCTTCTTTTTGCCAATGACAAAGGGGGAGAAAGAATTGCTACTATGCACATATCAAAAGAGAAAGATTTGCTAGACTTCGTACTTCAAAGAGAAGTAACACTTGCCAAATTGCTAGCTTGTATGTTGTAAAATGATGTAAAATTTTGCTGGATTGCACTTTGCAAAGGAAGCAAAAATTATACTTCTCAAAAGAGAAAAACATTCTATCTTGCACATTTAATGGGAGTTTGCTAGCTTGCTAGCCAGCTTGCATACTTCATGAAGAAGGAAAAAGTTGCTAGTTTCCACATCATAAAGAGAAGCAAAAAGCTTGCTCATCTTTTGAGAGAAGCATAAAGCTTGCTCATCTCAAAAGATGCAAAAATTTTGCCAACTTTCATATGTGTAAAATTTGATAGCTTGTATGTTCCAAAATTATATAAAACTTACTAAATTTGCTAGCTTGCAAATTGCATGGAGAAAGAATTGCTAGAAACATAAAAATGCTAGCTTGCATGTTTCAAGTAGATGCAAAAAACTTACAATCTTGCATATATCAAAAGGTGTAAAAATTTTGCAAAGAAAATTACTAGCTTGCATGATGATAAAACTTGAGATTATGCTGTAAGTATTTGAAATTTTATCTCAAAAAAATTGGCTAGATGTACTTCTCCTTTTTGTTAATGACAAAGGAGGAGAATTTATGACGACAATCATGCATGGAATAATATATTAAAAATTTTATTATGCATGATTTTGTTAGGATCGAGAGCACTAAGAGGGGGGGGGTGAATTAGTGCAGCGGAAATCTTATAACGATTAAAAACCAAAAGCTGCGTTTGTTCAAAAACTATTATGATGCAAAAGCAAATTCTCAGTTTGTATCTAAGTGCAGTTTGCGTCTAAGCGCAGATTGCGTCTAAGCGCAGTTTTGCGTCTAAGCGCAGATTGCGTCTAAGCGCAGTTTTGCGTCTAAGCGCAGTTTTGCGTCTAAACTCAGATTTACGTCTAAATGCAGATTTACGTCTAAACGCAGATTTACGTCTAAACGTAGTTTTACGTCTAAACGTAGTTTTACGTCTAAACGCAGATTTACGTCTAAACACAGTTTTACGTCTAAATGCAGTTTTACGTCTAAACGCAGTTTTACGTCTAAACGCAGTTTTACGTCTAAACGCAGATTTACGTCTAAACGCAGTTAGACGCAGATTTACGTCTAAACTTTGAAACTCGTTTGTATACTCGCAGAAGGCAGTATGCAGTTGAAACTAAGACGTAAACGTGAACTGAAATCTGATGATTGAGCGAAGAAAGCCGATTTACGTCTGAATGCAGTTTTACGTCTAAATGTTGAAACTCGTTCGTAAAATCGTAGAGGACAGATTGCAGTTATTAATAGGATTAAAATGTAAGCGTAAACTGCAAGGAAGCTCGTTCGTAAAAGCACGGAAAACAGTTCTGCAGAATCAAACGTAAACGTAAACTGTAATGTATGAAAATACGAGTTTACGTCTGAATGCAGATTTGGAAGAACAGCACTTAGATCTTGTTCGTGAAAGCGCAGAGAGCAGTAGTGATGAGGGAGGTTTGCAGTAATGATAAAGTGCTCGAAAATAAACGCAAACCAGAGATTTAGAGTGGTTCGGTCAGCCTTGACCTACTCCACTTTTGGCTTCCTCCACCGATGAGGTTGCCGACGTCAACTAGGTGCCTTCCTTCAATGGGCGAAGGCCAAACTTCCCTCTTACAATTTCTCTCCTTTTGGCAGGCTTAGGAGACAACCTTTACAGACCTTTCTCTCCTCACTTTACAATTGAAAACTTGAAGAACAGAAGGAGGAGACTTAAAGGCTTTACAACACTTTTGAGCTCTTTAGAATCACAGAAAAGATCACGATTTCGGTATGGGTCTGTGTCTTTTCAGTGCTGAATGGGTGGGGTATTTATAGGCCTCAACCCAATTCAAAATTCGAGCTCAAAACGATCAAATCGATCAAATCCCAGAATTCTGGGATCAGGCGGTTGCACCTCTTGACTGGAGAGGTGGCACCGCCTGGCAGAGCTCGAAGACTGAGCTCTGCCGATTGCTTCTCTCTGCCAGAGCTCGAAGACTGAGCTCGATGGTTGCATCACCTGGCAGAGCTCGAAGACTGAGCTTGGTGATTGCATCACCTGGCAGAGCTCGAAACTGAGCTCGGTGGTTGCATCACCTGGCAGAGCTCCAAGCTGAGCTCAGGCTGATCCACCTCTCTGCCAGAGCTCGAAGACTGAGCTTGGTGAATGCATCACCTGGCAGAGCTCGAGACTGAGCTCAGGCTGATGCACCTCTCTGCCAGAGCTCGAAGACTGAGCTCGGTGGTTGCATCGCCTGGCAGAGCTCGGAACTTGAGCTCTGGCGGTGCAACCTCTTGGCTGGGGCGGTTGCACCTCCCAGCCTCGCAGCCCAGGCGGTTGCACCTCCTGGCTGGGGCGGTTGCACCTCTCAACCCCACAGCCCAGGCGGTTGCACCTCCTGGCTGGGGCGGTTGCACCTCTCAACCCCACAGCCCAGGCGGTTGCACCTCCTGGCTGGGGCGGTTGCACCTCCTGGTGCAATCAGGGTCCGAATGGTTCACTCCATTCGGCCCAGTTTGAATCTTTTCAGGGGCCCAATTGCCCCAAGATTAAGCTAATGGGATCACCTCCCATTTTCATGCTTAATCATCATGCTAACTACGATTAACTCTAAGACAACTTCTGCAGCTTTGCTCCGATGCGTCAATCGCTTCTTCCGGCGAGTTTCCTGCCAACTTCCGTCGATCAACCGATAACCCTCGGTGATCCTTCTGCGGACATCCGGCATACTCCTGGACTTTGCGACGATCCACTTGGCGAGTTCCGACGAGCTTCGCTTGGCAAGCTTCTGGACTTCTCGGATCTGTTCTCTCTGAACCTCCGACGACCGTCCGAACTTCCGTCGAACTCTCGAACTCCCAACGTGATCATGATCTTAACTCCGGCGCAACTCCTGCTGCTTGTCTTACTCTCATCGTAGTTAATCCTGCACACTTATCTCAACACATAGATTAGATAACAAATGACAATTGACTTCATCATCAAAATCCGAGATTCAACAATCTCCCCCTTTTTGATGATGACAATCAATTGATAAAGGAGTTGTCCTTAACTCCCCCTATCTATATGCCATAGTTGAGATAAGTCAACCTTGAATTCAAGACCTAAGAATTCAAGTGACGTATTGATAAGTTAGATCAGTTAAACTTATCAATGCTCCCATCATGATGCCTATCATGATGTATCTCTTCAAGAATTATGTCAAGGCATGACATACATCATCAAGTTTGTATGATAGTGTTTGTAACCATTCATCATGTAATCATATAAAGCTACGAAGGACTTTTTACATGATGCTCACATTTGAGATTTTCTAGTAAGTTTGCATTTTCTTCACAATATCAAATCAAGATATGATGCAAACTATAGTACATGTTCACATATCTCTTGGTGATGCAAGGATGGCATAACATTGTTTATAGCATCACTCAAGTATTTGCAACTATGACATAGATATGATTATGGCAGTTCAGCTATGACATAGTGTTTATCAATTCATATTTTTCTCCCCCTTTGTCATCAACAAAAAGCATGATAGCATTATCAAGCATATAAAGGAAGTCATGACACATATATCTCTTTATTGTTTTTGCTTGACGGAGGAAAGTCATTTTCCAAAGAGTTTTCATAAGAGTGTACGGGAACATCCCATTTTTAGCATACAACCCGAAAAATGAACTTCTTACATGCATTTGGTTAAAAATATTTGTCACATAATTTTAAGTATTCGGACACATCAACATTCCTAATTCTCTTCTTATGTAATCAAATTGCTCTTCACATAGGGGTTTTGTGAAGATATCAGCTAGTTGATGTTTGGTATCAATAAACTCTATGGTTACATCATGATTAGTGACATGATCTCGTATAAAGTGATGTCTAATATCAATGTGTTTTGTTCTTGAGTGTTGTATAGGATTTTTAGTTAAGCATATTGCACTCGTGTTATCACATTTAATGGGAATATCTTTAAGATTCACTTTGTAATCTTCTAAAGTGTTTTTCATCCATACAACTTGTGCACAGCATGCACTTGCTGCAATGTATTCAGCTTCGGTTGTTGATAGGGCAACCGAGTTTTGTTTCTTAGATGACCAGGATACAAGGGCATGTCCTAAAAATTGACATGATCCTGATGTGCTTTTTCTGTCTAGTTTACAGCCAGCGAAGTCCGCATCAGCATAGGCTGTTAATTCAAAATTTTCTGATTTTGGGTACCATAATCCTAGATTGGTAGTCCCATTAAGATATCTGAGTATTCTTTTGACTGCTTTGAGATGAGATATCTTAGGGTCTGATTGAAATCTAGCACAAAGTCCTACACTGAACATGATGTCTGGTCTGGTGGCAGTGAGGTAAAGTAAACTTCCTATCATACCCCTATAGGCTTTTTGATCGAAGCTTTCTCCATTCTCATCAATTTCTAACTTAGTGGAGGTGCTCATAGGGGTGTCAATGGCTTTTGAATTATTCATTTTGAACTTCTTTAGCAAACTCACAGCATATTTGGTTTGACTAATAAAGATGCCATTGCTTAGTTGTTTGATTTGTAGGCCTAAGAAGAATGTTAACTCTCCCATTAGACTCATTTCGAATTCATGACTCATAGTTTTCGCAAAGGATTCACAAAGAGATTCATTTGTAGAACCAAAGATAATATCATCAACATAAATCTGAACAATGAGAAAATCATTTTCAAAATTCTTGATAAACAATGTAGTATCAACCTTGCCTTTTATGAAATTATTTTCAATGAGAAAAGAGCTAAGTCTCTCATACCAAGCCCTTGGGGCTTGTTTTAAACCATAGAGAGCTTTAGTTAATCTAAACACATGATTAGGGTAGCCATTATTTTCAAATCCAGGAGGTTGTTCAACATAAACTTCTTCGGAAATGAAACCATTTAGAAAAGCGCTTTTAACATCCATTTGAAATAACTTAAAATTATTGCAACTAGTGTAGGCAAGGAGCATCCTTATGGCTTCCAATCGAGCCACAGGTGCGAAGGTTTCTTCGTAATCGATACCTTCTTCTTGGTTGAAACCTTTGGCCACTAATCTAGCCTTGTTTCTAACCACGATACCATTTTCATCTTGCTTGTTTCTAAAGACCCATTTAGTACCAATTACTAAATGGTCATTTGGCCTAGGAACAAGCGTCCACACCTCATTTCTCTCAAATTGATTTAACTCATCTTGCATTGCGATAATCCATGAATCATCTTTCATGGCTTCATCAACACATTTGGGTTCAATTTGGGAGAGAAAAGCGGCGTTGGCACAAAAGTTTTTAAAAGAAGATCGTGTTTGAACCCCCTTTGATGTGTCTCCTAGGATTAGCTCCTTAGGATGAGCATCTATATACTTCCAATCCTTGGGTAAGGATGTTTTGGAAGTGGATGCAACCAAGTTGCTAGTTGGAGACGGGGTTTCGTTTAAATTCAAGGAATCAAAATTAATATCATCATCAAGATCATTTTTCTTAATTTCTGAAATCTCATTGAAAACAACATGGATGGATTCTTCAATAATTAAGGTTCTTTTATTGAAGATGCGAAAAGCTTTAGAAACTGAAGAATAACCAAGAAAGATTCCTTCATCAGATTTAGCATCGAATTTTCCTAAGTTATCCTTTTCATTCAAGACAAAACATTTACACCCAAAGACTTTAAAATATGAGACATTGGGTTTTTTGTTATTCCATAACTCATAAGGAGTTTTGGTGAGTAAGGGTCTTACTAGGACTCTATTTAAAATATAACATGCAGTGTTTACAGCTTCGGCCCAAAAATATTTGGGTAGGCTATGTTCATTCAACATGGTTCTTGCCATTTCTTGTAAATTTCGATTTTTTCTTTCTACTACCCCATTTTGTTGAGGATTTCTTGGAGTAGAGAAGTTATGGTTGTATCCGTTGAGTTCACAGAATTCTTGGAAGTCATGGTTTTGAAATTCTCCACCGTGATCACTTCTAATTGACGAAATCATAGATTCCTTCTCATTTTGAACAAGTTTACAAAACTTGGTAAAATGTCTAAAGCATTCATTTTTTTGTTTTAAGAAGTAGGTCCATGTATATCTGCTGTAGTCATCAATAATGACAAAGGCGTATTTGCTACCTCCTAGACTCGATGTAGAGATTGGTCCGAACAAGTCCATATGGATCAATTGTAAGGGCCTAGAGGTGCTTATTTGATTCTTAGCTTTGAAGCTACCCCTAATTTGCTTACCTAATTGGCAAGCATCACATACATTATCTTTGATGAACTTGATATGAGGAATTCCTCTTACAAGTTCTCTAGATGATACTTGATTGATTAGTTTCATGCTAGCATGACCTAATCTTCTATGCCATAGCCAAGCATCCTCATTCATAACGGCAAAGCACATTTCATCACATAAGTCATTGATGTCAATAGTGTATACGTTGTTTTGTTTTAATGCAATCATAGATACATTTTTGTGTGGTTTTTCAATGATGCAGGCATTAGATTCAAATCTTATAATATATCCTTTATCACATAATTGACTAATGCTCAAGAGGTTATGTTTTAAACCATCAACTAGTAAAACATCTTCAATAGAGAGGTTGGATTTGTTACCTATGGTTCCTTTGCCAATGATTTTACCCTTGTTGTTGTCTCCGAAGGTGACATATCCTTCGTCTATGCTAGAGAGCTTAGAGAATTGAGATGGATCTCCGGTCATGTGCCTTGAGCATCCACTATCAAGGTACCATTTCTTGCTCCTAGCTTGCGATTGTTTAGTTTTCTACAAGAAAGGATGACGTTTAGGTACCCATTTGCTTTTGGGTGCCTCATAAATAGATCTACATTTTCTATCATGTTGCATAGAGTTTATCATGGTTCCTTTAGGAACCCAAATTAATTTGTTTGGACTTATTTTCTTGAATGGACAACAATGTGTCTTGTGTCCAGATTTACAACAAAAGTTGCACTTGGTTTGGTGTTGAACGTGTAAGATGGGGCATTTTACAAAGGTAGTTGGATTTCGGTGAGGACTCCTCACAAATCCAATCCCACTTCTTTTGGGAGCATGACCCTTGTTTGTAAGGATCATGTTTAATGACTTGCTACCAACCTCGAATTTCTTCAAGGTGTCCTTAAGTAGCAAGTTCTCTTTTTGTATAGTTTCTAACTCATGACATTTGATACATGACTTTAAACTATCATGATGTTCGATTTTTAATTTATCAAACTCACAAGTAAGATTATCATGTACCTTTTTTAGCAACTTGTATTTTCTATTTATAACTTTGCATTCATCAAATAAATCATGGAAGGCATTTAGTAATTCATCGAAAGATAAATCAGCATCTAATAAATCCGTTACCTCCTCTTCGATGGCCATAAAGGCGTAATGAGCAACTTGCTCGGTGTTGGACTCCTCTTCCTCAGATGTGCTCGAATCATCCCATGTTGCTTGGAGCGCCTTCTTCTTTGTTGTTCTTTTCTTGACTTGGGGACAATCACTTTTGTAGTGTCCCGGCTTTTTACACTCGTAGCAGATCACTTGGTCCTTCTTTGATTCAAGTTTATTTTTCACATCGTTTTTAAACTTGTTTCTTTTGAAGAATTTCTTAAACTTTCTTGTCAAAAGTGCCAAGTCATCGTCACAATCCTCATCACTTGAGTTTTCTCTCAAGTGGCATTCAGAAGTTTTAAGTGCCATATCCTTCCTGTTCTTTGGAAGGATGTCTTCTTGCTCTTCATGAGCTTTGCAGGTCATTTCGTAGGTCATTAATGACCCGATTAGTTCTTCAAGAGGGAAATTTTGCAGATCTTTTGCCTCTTGAATGGCGGTGACTTTAGGATCCCAACTCTTAGGAAGGGATCTTAGTATCTTATTAGCAAGCTCAAAATCCGAAAAGCTCTTTCCGAGTCCTTTTAGACCGTTGACGACATTCGTGAAACGGGTAAACATGTCGCCAATGGTTTCACTCGGTTTCATTCGGAAAAGTTCAAAAGAATGCAGCAACAGATTGATTTTTGACTCTTTCACTCTACTTGTGCCCTCGTGGGTCACTTCAAGTGTGTGCCAAATATCAAAAGCAGTTTCGCAAGTTGAAACACGATTAAACTCGTTTTTATCAAGTGCGCAAAATAAGGCATTCATAGCCTTTGCATTAAGAGCGAAAGTCTTCTTCTCCAAAACGTTCCAATCGATCATTGGAAGAGAAGATTTTGAAAATCCATTTTCAACAAGGTTCCACAGTTCAAAATCCATAGAAATAAGAAAGATCCTCATTCGGGTCTTCCAGTAAGTGTAGTCCGTTCCACTGAACATGGGTGGACGTGTAATTGAATGCCCCTCTTGGTTTCCGGCGTATGCCATCTCTCTTGGGTTTTAATCCTTTAGAGAGTTAACCTTGCTCTGATACCAATTGTTAGGATCGAGAGCACTAAGAGGGGGGGGGTGAATTAGTGCAGCGGAAATCTTATAACGATTAAAAACCAAAAGCTGCGTTTGTTCAAAAACTATTATGATGCAAAAGCAAATTCTCAGTTTGTATCTAAGTGCAGTTTGCGTCTAAGCGCAGATTGCGTCTAAGCGCAGTTTTGCGTCTAAGCGCAGATTGCGTCTAAGCGCAGTTTTGCGTCTAAGCGCAGTTTTGCGTCTAAACTCAGATTTACGTCTAAATGCAGATTTACGTCTAAACGCAGATTTACGTCTAAACGCAGTTTTACGTCTAAATGTAGTTTTACGTCTAAACGCAGATTTACGTCTAAACGCAGTTTTACGTCTAAATGCAGTTTTACGTCTAAACGCAGTTTTACGTCTAAACGCAGTTTTACGTCTAAACGCAGATTTACGTCTAAACGCAGTTAGACGTAGATTTACGTCTAAACTTTGAAACTCGTTTGTATACTCGCAGAAGGCAGTATGCAGTTGAAACTAAGACGTAAACGTGAACTGAAATCTGATGATTGAGCGAAGAAAGCCGATTTACGTCTGAATGCAGTTTTACGTCTAAATGTTGAAACTCGTTCGTAAAATCGTAGAGGACAGATTGCAGTTATTAATAGGATTAAAATGTAAGCGTAAACTGCAAGGAAGCTCGTTCGTAAAAGCACGGAAAACAGTTCTGCAGAATCAAACGTAAACGTAAACTGTAATGTATGAAAATACGAGTTTACGTCTGAATGCAGATTTGGAAGAACAGCACTTAGATCTTGTTCGTGAAAGCGCAGAGAGCAGTAGTGATGAGGGAGGTTTGCAGTAATGATAAAGTGCTCGAAAATAAACGCAAACCAGAGATTTAGAGTGGTTCGGTCAGCCTTGACCTACTCCACTTTTGGCTTCCTCCACCGATGAGGTTGTCGACGTCAACTAGGTGCCTTCCTTCAATGGGCGAAGGCCAAACTTCCCTCTTACAATTTCTCTCCTTTTGGCAGGCTTAGGAGACAACCTTTACAGACCTTTCTCTCCTCACTTTACAATTGAAAACTTGAAGAATAGAAGGAGGAGACTTAAAGGCTTTACAACACTTTTGAGCTCTTTAGAATCACAGAAAAGATCACGATTTCGGTATGGGTCTGTGTCTTTTCAGTGCTGAATGGGTGGGGTATTTATAGGCCTCAACCCAATTCAAAATTCGAGCTCAAAACGATCAAATCGATCAAATCCCAGAATTCTGGGATCAGGCGGTTGCACCTCTCGACTGGAGAGGTGGCACCGCCTGGCAGAGCTCGAAGACTGAGCTCTGCCGATTGCTTCTCTCTGCCAGAGCTCGAAGACTGAGCTCGATGGTTGCATCACCTGGCAGAGCTCGAAGACTGAGCTTGGTGAATGCATCACCTGGCAGAGCTCGAGACTGAGCTCAGGCTGATGCACCTCTCTGCCAGAGCTCGAAGACTGAGCTCGGTGGTTGCATCGCCTGGCAGAGCTCGGAACTTGAGCTCTGGCGGTGCAACCTCTTGGCTGGGGCGGTTGCACCTCCCAGCCTCGCAGCCCAGGCGGTTGCACCTCCTGGCTGGGGCGGTTGCACCTCTCAACCCCACAGCCCAGGCGGTTGCACCTCCTGGCTGGGGCGGTTGCACCTCTCAACCCCACAGCCCAGGCGGTTGCACCTCCTGGCTGGGGCGGTTGCACCTCCTGGTGCAATCAGGGTCCGAATGGTTCACTCCATTCGGCCCAGTTTGAATCTTTTCAGGGGCCCAATTGCCCCAAGATTAAGCTAATGGGATCACCTCCCATTTTCATGCTTAATCATCATGCTAACTACGATTAACTCTAAGACAACTTCTGCAGCTTTGCTCCGATGCGTCAATCGCTTCTTCCGGCGAGTTTCCTGCCAACTTCCGTCGATCAACCGATAACCCTCGGTGATCCTTCTGCGGACATCCGGCATACTCCTGGACTTTGCGACGATCCACTTGGCGAGTTCCGACGAGCTTCGCTTGGCAAGCTTCTGGACTTCTCGGATCTGTTCTCTCTGAACCTCCGACGACCGTCCGAACTTCCGTCGAACTCTCGAACTCCCAACGTGATCATGATCTTGACTCCGGCGCAACTCCTGCTGCTTGTCTTACTCTCATCGTAGTTAATCCTGCACACTTATCTCAACACATAGATTAGATAACAAATGACAATTGACTTCATCATCAAAATCCGAGATTCAACAGATTTTATATTGCGTGGACCCATAATGATTTCATGATAAAATATTGCTTTGACTTGAATTCAACTTGAATTCAAAGTTCTATCAATATGACATGTTGATAGGGGGAGTTAGTTAACTCTATCATCAATTGGTTGTTGTCATCATCAAAAAGGGGGAGATTATTGAATCTCATATTTTGATGATAAAACCAATTGATAGTGTTTATAATTTGATCTAAATTTTGAGTGATATATGAAGCTTCGATCAAGGAGAGATAATTAAGGTAGGAAGAATCATGTTGGGCCAGAATGGAAAATGTCAGAAGATTGGATGTCGAGTCGGAAGATCGGTTGACGTATCGACAAAAGGCTTCGGGCCATGAGTTTGGGTATCGGGCCAAGAAGAGCGAAAATTGCACTAAGGAAATCAGAGTTACAGAGGTCAACTGGCCGATTGGGCAATAGGCTATAAGAAAGGACGATGCATCGAAGAATCGGACGAAGCGTCGATGAACCAATGACATGCCGAACAACATTTGATTTACGCCTTGCAATAATTATCTAGATCGAAGTAGGTTTTATGTGTATAGGATTAACTATGATAGTGATCAAGGCATAAAGTAAAATGAAGTCTCAGAGTCAAGAATGAGATTTTGTTAGGAGTTCGAGAGTTCGTCAAAAGTCCAGATGTTCATCGGAAGTTCTGTCGGAATTGACCGAGAAGTCCAGGAGTTTACCAAAGAAGCTCGTCGAAACCCCTAAAGAAGATCATCGTGAAGTCTAGGAGCTTGCCGGGAGTCTATGTCATGACACAGTCTCTGAGACTATGTCAGGCGGTAGAACCGTCATGGCACAGTCTCTGAGACTATGTCAGGCAGTGGTACCATCGGTCTGGGTGATGGTACCGCCCAAACATAGTCTCCGAGAGACTATTGTTGAATCTCCAATTTTGATGATGAAACCAATTGATAGTGTTTATGATTTAATCTGTGTTTTAAGTGGCGTAGGAAGCTTCGATCAGAGAGAGGCAATTTAAAGCAAGAAGAATCATGTTGGGCCGGAGTGGAACATGTTAGAAGATTAGACGTCAAATCGGCGGATCGATCGATGTATTGGCAAAAGGCTCAGGGCCATGAGTTCAAGCATCGTGCCAAGAAGAGCAGAAATTGTGCCAAGAAAATCGGAGTTGTAAAGGTCAATTAGCCCGATTGGGCAATCGACCGCAAGAGAGGACAATGCGCTAAAGAATCGAACAAAGAGTTGATGAACCAATGACATACCGGACAATATGATTCAAGCTTTGTAATAATTGTCTAGATTGAAGTAGATTTTATTTGTGTAGAACTAAGGACGATAGTGATCAAAGCATAAAGCAAAATGAAGTCCCAGAGTCAAGAACGAGACTTTGTTGGGAGTTCGAGAGTTCGTCGGAAGTCCGGACGTTCATCGGAAGTTCTGCCGGAACTAACCTAGAAGTCCAAGAGCTAGCCAAAGAAGCTCGTCAGAACTCACCAAGAAGAGCATCGTAAAGTCAAGGAGTGTGACATCCTAAATTTATAAAGAGAATAGTAAATCAGTATTTTATTATCCATAATTTATATAATAAACTCCCTCATTTTCTTTTCATTCGTCTTTGAATTTAAATCCTTGTCTTTACAGTACTAAATATTCTATTAACCAGAGAAAATGACAATATCTTCTTAATAGGGTCACAAGTCTCTTCCACCCAAGCTTTAGATCTATTACACAGTAGTAAATTACTCTGAAAATAAATATAAAATAACAATATATCAGCAACCACACATGCTGGTAGGAACCTCAAAAAAATCATAAAGGTAATCTTCAATATTCATGAAATATAAATAAGTATCAATAATTCAATAAGAAAATATATCTATTCATCATAAAACTTATGCATCAGAAAAATGATGATAATTTCTTATATAATAAATAAAATCATAGATCAGCCACATGCAACACATACATAATAACAAAGGTGTACATCGTCCGATGGTACACTCTCCCAACAGCGGATGAAGAAGCATATTTCATGGGATGGATTCCTCCTAATAGTGGATGGAGATAATCTATATTGCACTCCCAACAGCGAATGGAGTGGTATCCCTCACCGGCCCAAGTGGGAATACGTTCCTCCCAATAGCGGATAGAGGAACTGTCTAACCATCACGTCTGATGGCCCGCTAATCCTCGAAGGGAATCGTCATACCTGCCCTCGGTAGGGATACATAAACATCCATGATCATTCATTTACACTCATCCAATCACTCATGCATACATCAAGAAATCAATATAATTAAATATTATGAGAGATCATACTTGATGTAAATCTACTAGACTATGTTCATTGGTGGCTCCGCACTATGATGGGCCTGTAGCTCCTTTCACAGGTTACACTCCCAATGTAAACTACTAGTCTAGTCATATCTACTATATGATACTCATCATATCAATATCATAAACAATAATTATTTTCAAATGACATCTTCAGATAAAATCTTTAAATTCATCAAATCATCAAAGCATAAAATATCAATATCTCAATAGTCATCAATCAACCAAAACTCTAATTGAAATAGCTCAATTGACTTAAACGAAACTCAACTCGATTATAATCTAATAGAACCAATATAAAATACTTATAGAATCGGTCTATAATCACCCTAAATTGGTCTAATTTAGATTTAATTGATCTCGATTAGGTCAAATAGATTTAAACTAGTCAAGTTAGTGTGGAATCACCCTAAACCAGCTGTAACTGATGAAACATGTTTGATTTAGTCAATTAATGAGCTCGAACCAATATAAAGAAAGGAAATTGGACTATATCGTATAGTGTTAACCCAAACCGAACCAACCCACCTTAGTCTTGGACGGGTCACATACACTGCATATACATATTCTATATGCATTGCATATACTTGTTCCAAGTACTAAGTTGAGTTGAAATACGTCGGGTTATATAAGAGGAGCGACTATATGTCTAATGCCAATCGTGTAGCTGGGCAGGCTTAACTTCGTGAATTAGGCTAAGCCTTACTTATAAGTTAGGCTGAGCCTTGCCATTAAACTAGGCCTTACTTAGCTCGTGAGTTGATCCTAGACACATGAGTTGGGGTTGTATCTAACTACATGGATTGGGTCATACCTATCGCATGAGCTGGCCCATACCTAGCTACATGGTTGGGTCATATCTTACCATATGAGTTGGGTCATACATGGCCGCATAGACTGGATCGTACCTAGCCACATGAGTTGCCTCATGCCTAGCCATATGGTTGGGTCGTATCTTACCACATGGGTTGGGTTATACATAATCACATGGACTATATCATACTTAGTCATATGGGTTGGGTCATGCTTGACCACATGGGTTAGGTCGTGCCTTGCTATATGGGCTGGCTTCTACCCTGCCACATAGGTTGGGTCATGCCAAGTCACATGGGTGAGGTTGTACTTGGTCACATGAGCTAAGTCATACATGACCACATCGGTTGAGTCAATTCGATTTGATTGATCAACTTGACTCAAGTCAGACCCTAATTAGACTCCTCTTATCAAATTAGATTTCAACATTTAGAATGACTCAAATTTATTAATTAAAACTTTAAATTCATGATCTTAAATTTAAAACTAATTACATTATAGAAATTTATACATAATTCTTGAAACATAGATATATCTAATTAAATAAATTAGAACTACTATATTAATCCAAAAATAAGAATTTTAATAATTAAATCAATATTAAAATTCACTTAAGCTTAAGAGATCGAGAGAAATCAAATAATCATTATATCATCTCAAATCAATTATCATTATTTACTACTCATGAAATTTTGAAAGTAAAACATCATTATACATCATAAAATAATAATAATCTCAATATCAAGATTTCAAAACATAAATTAAAGCTAATTGAAAAACATTATGCATCATAAATCATCACTTAAGCTCAAGAGATCGAGATAAATCAAATAATCATTATAACATCTCAAATCAATTATTATTATTTACTACTCATAAAATTTCGAAAGTAAAACATCATTATGCATCATAAAATAATAATAATCTCAATATCAAGATTTAAAATTATAAATCAAAACTAATTGAAAAAGAAAGAATCCTACCTCTTTTCAATTATCCCTTCCTTGATGTCATCTTCTCGGGAAATCATCTTCTCAATCCTCCTATTGTTAGGCTTAGTGGAGAATGAGAGAGAAGATTAGATCTCCTCAAAAGGTAAGTAATAATTTAATTTTATTTTTAAATTTATTTTTAATTTGCTTTCACACACAAAGAAAATAATATAATATTCATCTCTTATTGTTCACACACAAAAATGGAATATAAACTATTTACTTCCTGAATATCAAATCATTTATTAGGAAATAAATTAATTAATAATTTAATTGATTAGTAGAATTCTTAACTTATCCATGTGATTAAGGAAACTTGTTAGGATCGAGAGCACTAAGAGGGGGGGGGGTGAATTAGTGCAGCGGAAATCTTATAATAAATTAAAAAACCAAAAGCTGCGTTCGTTCAAAAACTATTATGATGCAAAAGCAAATTCTCAGTTTGTATCTAAGTGCAGTTTGCGTCTAAGCGCAGATTGCGTCTAAGCGCAGTTTTGCGTCTAAGCGCAGTTTTGCGTCTAAACTCAGATTTACGTCTAAATGCAGATTTACGTCTAAACGCAGATTTACGTTTTAACGCAGTTTTACGTCTAAACGTAGTTTTACGTCTAAACCCAGATTTACGTCTAAACGCAATTTTACGTCTAAACGCAGTTTTACGTCTAAACGCAGTTTTACGTCTAAACGCAGATTTACGTCTAAACGCAGTTAGACGCAGATTTACGTCTAAACTTTGAAACTCGTTTGTATACTCGCAGAAGGCAATATGCAGTTCAAGCCAAGACGTAAACGTGAACTGAAATCTGATGATTGAGCGAAGAAAGCCGATTTACGTCTGAATGCAGTTTTACGTCTAAATGTTGAAACTCGTTCGTAAAATCGTAGAGGACAGATTGTAGTTATTAATAGGATTAAAATGTAAGCGTAAACTGCAAGGAAGCTCGTTCGTAAAAACACGGAAAACAGTTCTGCAGAATCAAACGTAAACGTAAACTGTAATGTATGAAAATACGAGTTTACGTCTGAATGCAGATTTGGAAGAACAGCACTTAGAACTTGTTCGTGAAAGCGCAGAAAGCAGTAGTGATGAGGGAGGTTTGCAGTAATGATAAAGTGCTCGAAAATAAACGCAAACCAGAGATTTAGAGTGGTTCGGTCAGCCTTGACCTACTCCACTTTTGGCTTCCTCCACCGATGAGGTTGCCGACGTCAACTAGGTGCCTTCCTTCAATGGGCGAAGGCCAAACTTCCCTCTTACAGTTTCTCTCCTTTTGACAGGCTTAGGAGACAACCTTTACAGACCTTTCTCTCCTCACTTTACAATTGAAAACTTGAAGAACAGAAGGAGGAGACTTAAACACTTTTGAGCTCTTTAGAATCATAGAAAAGATCACAATTTCGGTATGGGTCTGTATCTTTTCAGTGCTGAATGGGTGGGGTATTTATAGGCCCCAACCCAATTCAAAATTCGAGCTCAAAACGATCAAATCGATCAAATCCCAGAATTTCTGGGATCAGGCGGTTGCACCTCTCGACTGGAGAGGTGGCACCGCCTGGCAGAGCTCGAAGACTGAGCTCTGCCGATTGCTTCTCTCTGCCAGAGCTCGAAGACTGAGCTCGATGGTTGCATCACCTGGCAGAGCTCGAAGACTGAGCTTGGTGGTTGCATCACCTGGCAGAGCTCGAAATCTGAGCTCGGTGGTTGCATCACTTGGCAGAGCTCCAAACTGAGCTCAAGCTGATGCACCATTCTGCCAGAGCTCGAAGACTGAGCTTGGTGAATGCATCACCTGGCAAAGCTCGAGACTGAGCTCAGGCTGATGCACTTCTCTGCCAAAGCTCGAAGACTGAGCTTGGTGGTTGCATCGCCTGGCAGAGCTCGGAACTTGAGCTCTGGCGGTGCAACCTCTTGGCTGGGGCGGTTGCACCTCCCAGCCGTGCAGCCCTGGCGGTTGCACCTCCTGGCTGGGGCGGTTGCACCTCCCAGCCCCACAGCCCAGGCGGTTGCACCTCCTGGCTGGGGCGGTTGCACCTCTCAACCCCACAGCCCAGGCGGTTGCACCTCCTGGCTGGGGCGGTTGCACCTCCTGGTGCAATCAGGGTCCGAATGGTTCACTCCATTCGACCCACTTTGAATCTTTTCAGGGGCCCAATTGCCCCAAGATTAAGCTAATGGGATCACCTCCCATTTTCATGCTTAATCATCGTGCTAACTACGATTATCTCTAAGACAACTTCTGCAGCTTGCTCCGATGCGTCAATCGCTTCTTCCGGCGAGTTTCCGGCCAACTTCCGTCGATCAACCGATAACCCTCGGTGATCCTTCTGCGGACATCCGGCATACTCCTGGACTTTGCGACGATCCACTTGGCGAGTTCCGATGAGCTTCGCTTGGCAAGCTTCTGGACTTCTCGGATCTGTTCTCTCTGAACCTCCGACGACCGTCCGAACTTCCGTCGAACTCTCGAACTCCCAACGTGATCATGATCTTGACTCCGGCGCAACTCCTGCTGCTTGTCTTACTCTCATCGTAGTTAATCCTGCACACTTATCTCAACACATAGATTAGATAACAAATGACAATTGACTTCATCATCAAAATCCGAGATTCAACAATCTCCCCCTTTTTGATGATGACAATCAATTGATAAAGGAGTTATCCTTAACTCCCCCTATCTATATGCCATTGTTGAGATAAGTCAACCTTGAATTCAAGACCTAAGAATTCAAGTGACGTATTGATAAGTTAGATCAGTTAAACTTATCAATGCTCCCATCATGATGCCTATCATGATGTATCTCTTCACGAATTATGTCAAGGCATGACATACATCATCAAGTTTGTATGATTGTGTTTGTAACCATTCATCATGTAATCATAAAACAACGAAGGACTTTTTACATGATGCTCACATTTGAGACTGTCTAGCAAGTTTGCATTTTCTTCACAATATCAAATCAAGATATGATGCAAACTATAGTACCTGTTCACATATCTCTTAGTGATGCAAGGATGGCATAGCATTGTTTATGGCATCACACATGTATTTGTAACTATGACATAGATATGATTATGGCAGTTCAGCTATGACATAGTATTTATCAATTCATATTTTTCTCCCCCTTTGTCATCAACAAAAAGCATGATAGCATTATCAAGCATATAAAGGAAGTCATGACACATATATCACTTTATTGTTTTTGCTTGACGGAGGAAAAGTCATTTTCCAAGGAGTTTTCATAAGAGTGTACGGGAACATCCTATTTTTAGCATACAACCCGAAAAATGAACTTCTTACATGCATTTGGTTAGAAATATTTGTCACATAATTTGCAACATGTTATTTGATCAAGCGTTGTCAAGGCATGTAATAGTAATAGCATCCGAAAAATAATGTAGTAACACAATTATTTCAAGTGCAGCATTATATCATATTGCATAGCAGGATTTTTATTTCAGCAAGTGTAGCATTGCATCACATGGTAAGATATCAGCTCGTATGATGCAAATTTTTGTTTGATACATGGCATGATAGCAATCATAGCAACCATATCAATGTCATACTGCTGACTTATCAACTTACATTGGTATGTTGCTTCATATTTTCAAGGCATAGGCTTTTAAACCTTTTTTAGTTTCAGTGCAAAAACCGAGATAAACAACAAGAGATGTTTGCAAATATGCTTACACAGACAAAGATAACCATATCAGGGTAATATATGTACAGCATATTAGGTAACCATAAAGACAAAGTCTTTCATGAATAACATAAGGAGTTTACAACATGTCATATCAAAAACATCAGATGTTTATACAAGCTTATTCATGAGGTGGAAGATTAAAGTGCCTAAGTAAAGAGTCAAATTGTCGATGGATTTGTTGTAGCTCGGTTAGGATTTGATCTTGTCGAAGTTCGAGCCGTTCTTGTCGTTGCTCAAATCGGTCCATCCGAATCCCGATATCTTCGATGGATGATGTGTGAGTTTGCTCAACCGGATGTGATTCCTCAAAGGGACAGATTGGAGGAGAGTGGGTACTCCTAAAGACTGGGGTTTCCGGCTCTGGTTCAGGTTCAGGTTCAGGGGGATTAGTTCTTCTAGGCATTCTAACCCAGTTGCCGTTTCTATAGTGACATCTTAGTCGGTGAAGTAGATTTTTGTTTATAATGCTGTATCTATCTGATTTCATTACTTCTTCTTCTAGTGGTATTTGAATGTCGTAAGCTTTCATTATTCTAGTAATAATTCCACCATATGGGAGCATCATATCTTTCGTAGATAATTCCAACATGTTTTGTTGGATCAGATAGCCAAGACAAATGTCACGTTCTTTCATAATTAGGTACATAATTCCTAATTCCAATTGACTCACTTCATCATGATGATATTGCTTAGGAAGAATTATACTAGTCATGATATGATGAAGTATCTTAGTGTTAAAGGGCATTAGATGTTCACAACTCTTAGGAATCGATTCTACGTTAGGATTGGCAAGGATTGTTCCTAAGGCATCAACGTAGGATGTTTCAATAGTTTCTTCATCCCATGATCCTCTGAAGTAAAGTCCTATGCTTTTCATGGGAATACCTATCATATCACAAATGAATCTATCAGTGATTGAGATGTGTTGTCCTAAGAGATAGGTTGATATCCTTTCTTCATCATCTTTTTGCATGTTGTTATAAAACAATCTAACTAGTCTAGGATAGATGGGTTCGTTGATCTGCAAAATAGGAAGAAGATTAAGGTTTGCAAACCAATGGATAGTCTCTACATCTCTTAGTTCATTCAGATCTACATATTTTCCCTTATTAATGCTTCTTAGTTCGAAGGAGAGAAATTTTTCAGCATGGTTTTTGGAATCAAAAAGAGTGAGATCAAACTCTTCTACTACTCTCCTCTTTCCCTTGTCCCTTGAGGATCTTCTAGATCCCATTACTACTGCTGTTTTAAAGGGATGATGATGAGCTAAAGTAAATGAAGAACAAAACAGAATTTAAGAGCTTCTTAGAGAATACCTTTGTGAAATCTTCAAGAGAAGGAAGGATTCTTGATGTTTTGCTCCGAAATGGGAGGTATTTGGAAGGCTTAGAGGAGTGAAGTGGGAATGGAGGAGTTTTGGAAGAGTAGAGGAGGAAATGGGGGTGAGTTGGGGTCGGTTCCTTAGCCGGCCCTAGCGTGATTTTAAGGGGCCAGAGCTGCTGGCGGTTGCACCTCTGGCTGGAGCGGTGCAACCTCTGGCCACCCGTGATGGCTGGAGGTGCAACCGCCAGCTGGAGAGGTGCCACCGCCTGCAGCAGGTGAGTACTTAGGATGATTTGATTTGGGAGAATTTGCCTTGAGGAGAGTTTCAGAGCAATTGATGTTTGTTACATGATTTCGTATGAGTTTTTATTTAAGAAAGAAGCTCTTTGTAAGATAGATCATTTTACGAATGTTTGTTTGGTGTCCCTTTTATGACATGTTTAGTTTCTACAAGAATTAATTCGTAGATGAACAGGTTTTGAAGATCAGGGGTATGTGAATTTGGATATCATATGTTTCTAATTGTATCGTATTTGTGATTTCATAGCTTCCACTTGTTACTTAAGCGTTGCGAGTTCCTTTTTGATTTTATGATCATTGAGAGTCAAGGAGCAGAACATTATTTCTTGCTCCGGCCTAGACTTTCAATGTTTTTATATGAACGGATGATCTTTAGGAATCCATTTGCTTTTGGGTGCCTCATAAATAGATCTACATTTTCTATCATGTTGCATAGAGTTTATCATGGTTCCTTTAGGAACCCAAATTAATTTGTTTGGACTTATTTTCTTGAATGGACAACAATGTGTCTTGTGTCCAGATTTGCAACAAAAGTTGCACTTGGTTTGGTGTTGAACGTGTAAGATGGGACCTTTTACAAAGGTAGTTGGATTTCGGTGAGGACTCCTCACAAATCCAATCCCACTTCTTTTGGGAGCATGACCCTTGTTTGTAAGGATCATGTTTAATGACTTGCTACCAACCTCGAATTTCTTCAAGGTGTCCTTAAGCAGCAAGTTTTCTTTTTGTATAGTTTCTAAATCATGACATTTGATACATGAGTTTAAACTATCATGATGTTCGACTTTTAACTTATCAAACTCACAAGTAAGATTATCATGTACCCTTTTTAGCAACTTGTATTTTCTATTTATAACTTTGCATTCATCAAATAAATCATGGAAGGCATTTAATAATTCATCGAAAGATAAATCAGCATCTAATAAATCCGTTACCTCCTCTTCGATGGCCATAAAGGCGTAATGAGCAACTTGCTCGGTGTTGGATTCTTCTTCCTCGGATGCGCTCGAATCATCCCATGTTGCTTGGAGCGCCTTCTTCTTTGTTGTTCTTTTCTTGACTTGGGGACAATCACTTTTGTAATGTCCCGGCTTTTTACATTCATAGCAGATCACTTGGTCCTTCTTAGGTTCAAGTTTATTTTTCACATCGTTTTTAAACTTGTTTCTTTTGAAGAATTTTTTAAACTTTCTTGTCAAAAGTGCCAAGTCATCGTCACAATCCTCATCACTTGAGTTTTCTCTCAAGTGGCATTCAGAAGTTTTAAGTGTCATATCCTTCCTGTTCTTTGGAAGGATGTCTTCTTGCTCTTCATGAGCTTTGCAGGTCATTTCGTAGGTCATTAATGACCCGATTAGTTCTTCAAGAGGGAAATTTTGCAGATCTTTTGCCTCTTGAATGGCGGTGACTTTAGGATCCCAACTCTTAGGAAGGGATCTTAGTATCTTATTAACAAGCTCAAAATCCGAAAAGCTCTTTCCGAGTCCTTTTAGACCGTTGACGACATCCGTGAAACGGGTAAACATGTCGCCAATGGTTTCACTCGGTTTCATTCGGAAAAGTTCAAAAGAATGCAGCAACAGATTGATTTTTGACTCTTTCACTCTACTTGTGCCCTCGTGGGTCACTTCAAGTGTGTGCCAAATATCAAAAGCAGTTTCGCAAGTTGAAACACGATTAAACTCGTTTTTATCAAGAGCGCAAAATAAGGCATTCATAGCCTTTGCATTAAGAGCGAAAGCCTTCTTCTCCAAATCGTTCCAATCGATCATTGGAAGAGAAGATTTTGAAAATCCATTTTCAACAAGGTTCCACAGTTCTAAATCCATAGAAATAAGAAAGATCCTCATTCGGGTCTTCCAGTAAGTGTAGTCCGTTCCACTGAACATGGGTGGACGTGTAATTGAATGCCCCTCTTGGTTTCCGGCGTATGCCATCTCTCTTGGGTTTTAATCCTTTAGAGAGTTAACCTTGCTCTGATACCAATTGTTAGGATCGAGAGCACTAAGAGGGGGGGGGGTGAATTAGTGCAGCGGAAATCTTATAACGATTAAAAACCAAAAGCTGCGTTTGTTCAAAAACTATTATGATGCAAAAGTAAATTCTCAGTTTGTATCTAAGTGCAGTTTGCGTCTAAGCGCAGATTGCGTCTAAGCGCAGTTTTGCGTCTAAGCGCAGATTGCGTCTAAGCGCAGTTTTGCGTCTAAGCGCAGTTTTGCGTCTAAGCGTAGTTTTGCGTCTAAACTCAGATTTACGTCTAAATGCAGATTTACGTCTAAACGCAGATTTACGTTTTAACGCAGTTTTACGTCTAAACGTAGTTTTACGTCTAAACGCAGATTTACGTCTAAACGCAGTTTTACGTCTAAACGCAGTTTTACGTCTAAACACAGTTTTACGTCTAAACGCAGATTTACGTCTAAACGCAGTTAGACGCAGATTTACGTCTAAACTTTGAAACTCGTTTGTATACTCGCAGAAGGCAGTATGCAGTTCAAGCCAAGACGTAAACGTGAACTGAAATCTGATGATTGAGCGAAGAAAGCCGATTTACGTCTGAATGCAGTTTTACGTCTAAATGTTGAAACTCGTTCGTAAAATCGTAGAGGACAGATTGCAGTTATTAATAGGATTAAAATGTAAGCGTAAACTGCAAGGAAGCTCTTTCGTAAAAACACGGAAAACAGTTCTGCAGAATCAAACGTAAACGTAAACGTAAACTGTAATGTATGAAAATACGAGTTTACGTCTGAATGCAGATTTGGAAGAACAGCACTTAGAACTTGTTCGTGAAAGCGCAGAAAGCAGTAGTGATGAGGGAGGTTTGCAGTAATGATAAAGTGCTCGAAAATAAACGCAAACCAGAGATTTAGAGTGGTTCGGTCAGCCTTGACCTACTCCAATTTTGGCTTCCTCCACCGATGAGGTTGCCGACGTCAACTAGGTGCCTTCCTTCAATGGGCGAAGGCCAAACTTCCCTCTTACAGTTTCTCTCCTTTTGACAGGCTTAGGAGACAACCTTTACAGACCTTTCTCTCCTCACTTTACAATTGAAAACTTGAAGAACAGAAGGAGGAGACTTAAACACTTTTGTGCTCTTTAGAATCACAGAAAAGATCACAATTTCGGTATGGGTCTGTATCTTTTCAGTGCTGAATGGGTGGGGTATTTATAGGCCCCAACCCAATTCAAAATTCGAGCTCAAAACGATCAAATCGATCAAATCCCAGAATTTCTGGGATCAGGCGGTTGCACCTCTCGACTGGAGAGGTGGCACCGCCTGGCAGAGCTCGAAGACTGAGCTCTGCCGATTGCTTCTCTCTGCCAGAGCTCGAAGACTGAGCTCGATGGTTGCATCACCTGGCAGAGCTCGAAGACTGAGCTTGGTGGTTGCATCACCTGGCAGAGCTCGAAATCTGAGCTCGGTGGTTGCATCACTTGGCAGAGCTCCAAACTGAGCTCAAGCTGATGCACCATTCTGCCAGAGCTCGAAGACTGAGCTTGGTGAATGCATCACCTGGCAAAGCTCGAGACTGAGCTCAGGCTGATGCACTTCTCTGCCAAAGCTCGAAGACTGAGCTTGGTGGTTGCATCGCCTGGCAGAGCTCGGAACTTGAGCTCTGGCGGTGCAACCTCTTGGCTGGGGCGGTTGCACCTCCCAGCCGTGCAGCCCTGGCGGTTGCACCTCCTGGCTGGGGCGGTTGCACCTCCCAGCCCCACAGCCCAGGCGGTTGCACCTCCTGGCTGGGGCGGTTGCACCTCTCAACCCCACAGCCCAGGCGGTTGCACCTCCTGGCTGGGGCGGTTGCACCTCCTGGTGCAATCAGGGTCCGAATGGTTCACTCCATTCGACCCACTTTGAATCTTTTCAGGGGCCCAATTGCCCCAAGATTAAGCTAATGGGATCACCTCCCATTTTCATGCTTAATCATCGTGCTAACTACGATTATCTCTAAGACAACTTCTGCAGCTTGCTCCGATGCGTCAATCGCTTCTTCCGGCGAGTTTCCGGCCAACTTCCGTCGATCAACCGATAACCCTCGGTGATCCTTCTGCGGACATCCGGCATACTCCTGGACTTTGCGACGATCCACTTGGCGAGTTCCGACGAGCTTCGCTTGGCAAGCTTCTGGACTTCTCGGATCTGTTCTCTCTGAACCTCCGACGACCGTCCGAACTTCCGTCGAACTCTCGAACTCCCAACGTGATCATGATCTTGACTCCGGCGCAACTCCTGCTGCTTGTCTTACTCTCATCGTAGTTAATCCTGCACACTTATCTCAACACATAGATTAGATAACAAATGACAATTGACTTCATCATCAAAATCCGAGATTCAACAAAACTAAATTTAATTATTTCCTTAACTATAGTACACAGATATAGAAGTTAGTAATAAAGCAATACATCATTTATAGTAATTAATTTATGTTAAGAGAGAAATTATCGGTGATTACATTTCTCCCCCACTTAATAGGAATTTGGTCCCCAAATTTAATTAAACATAACATTAATCAACATAGTTAGCTTTTGAAATACTAAGTCAAAGAACAAAACTAAATTAGCTTGAAAAATATTTTGATTAAAGGTACCACTCGAAAACTTTTAAGTAAAAAATATATGATATATTAATAAATCATATTGAACAAATTTGGTTTTAGATTACCCAAGTATATAAAATTTTATATCTAATAAATCAATAAAATTTTTAAGTTTTAAAAATTAATTGATTATTGACATAAAATATAAGTTGAGGTATAACTCAACAAACAAAAGCAATTGAAATGATGAAAATTTATCCAACTATTCAGCATATATTCTTTTGTAATTTCAAATGATTTATATATTAAATGTGTCAAAGAAATAACATTATATTTAATTCTCATTAGACTCGCCATTGCATTAAACAAATAATATTTGATAATTAATTTGACATTAAATCAAAACTATATTTAAATTAATTACTGATACAATTAAGTTTAAATATCAATGCACAATCAAATTTATTCAACTTTAAAGGCACATATTTTATTAATGCCAATAATAACTTCTACAAACCATCATAGCATATATCAAATCTAATCTCAATTTTAAGAATAATATATGATAACAAAAATTAAAAAGGTAAATACTTTATATTTATAAAAGATCCTTTAAATTTTTTACACTTAAAATTATCAAAACTTTTACATTTGGAGAGAATAACTGAAACTTACTATAATCTTCATGAATAACTAAGTCAATTGATATTATTTATTTATCATATATATCTAAAAAATAAAATAAACTTTATATAATTAAATTAACAACCCTAATCTACTTTTCAAAAAGGGACAAGAGGATCATAAAAAAAATCATATTCAAAATTTAAAATCTTATGGGAGTTTATAAGATAAACTAATATGACACTTATTTTAATTTAGAGAAAAATTAAAATTTTAACCTTTTACTCAACAATCTCATTTAAGTCATTTAACGAGATTCTATTTGACCAACATCTTTAATTAATTATTTTTTATATAAAAAAATCATATTTGACTCAAAAATGATCATAATATCTTAAATTCATATTTTAGTAACATTATAATCTAATTCTCAAAATCTAAATCTAAAAAATAATTAGGTTATCTAATATTCTAACCCTAAGATCCCAAATTCCAACAGGCCGTCAAAATCATTGCTTTGATACCATTAAATTTGTCACATCTAAATTTATAAAAAAATAATAAATCAGTATTTTATTATCCATAATTTATATAATAAACTCCCTCATTTTCTTTTCATTCATCTTTGAATTCAAATCTTTATCTTTATAGTACTAAATATTCTATTAACAAAAACAAATTACAACATCTTCTTAATATGGTCATAAGTGTCTTCCACCCAAGCTTCAAATCTATTACACGGTAGTAAATTATTCCAAAAATAAATATAAAATAAAAACATATCAGTAACTACACATGCCGGTAGGAACCTCAGAAAAATCATAAAGTTAATCTTCAATATTCATGAAATATAAACAAGTATCAATAATTCAATAAGAAAATATATCTATTCATCATAAAACTTATGCATAAGAAAAATGTTGATAATTTCTTACATAATAAATAAAATCATACATCAGCCATATGCAATATATATATAATAACAAAGGCGTACATCACCCGATGGTGCACTCTCCCAATAGCGGATGGAGAGACATATCCATGGGATTGATTCCTCCCAACAGTGGATGAAGATAATCCATATCACATTCCCAATAGCGGATCGAGTGATAACCCTCACTCACTCAAGTGGGGACATATTCCTCCCAACAACGAATGGAGGAACCGTCTAACCATCACGTCTGACGGCCCACTAATCCTTGAAGGGAATCGCCATATCTGCCCTCGGCAGGGATACATAAACATCCATGATCATTCATTTACACTCATCTAATCACTAATGCATACATCAAGAAATCAATATGATTAAATATTATGAGAGACCGATTTAAATTTGCTAGACTATGTTCATTGGTGAATATCTCAATAGTCCTCAATCAACCAAAACTCTAATTGAAATAGCTCAATTGACTTAAACCAAACTCAATTTGATTATGATCTAATAGAACCAACATCAAATCCTTATAGAACCGATCTGGAATCACCCTAGACTGGTCTAATTTAGATTTGATTGATCTCGATTAGGTCAAATAGGTTTGAACTAGTCAAGTTAGTATAGAATCACCCTAAACTGACTTTAACTAATCCAACCTGTTTGATTTAGTCAATTAATGAGCTTGAATCAATAGATAGGGAGGAAATTGGACTATGTCTTATAGTGCTAACCCAAATCGAACTAACCCACCTGAGTCGTGGACGGGTCACATACACTACATATATATATTTCACATACGCTACATATACATGTTCTAAGTACTAAGTTGAGTTGAAGTACGATATGTTATATAGGAGGAGCGACTATATGTCTAATGTCTATCGTGTAACTGGGCAGACTTAACTTCATGAACTAGGCTAAGCCTCACTTATGGGTTGGGCTGAGCCTTATCATTAAACTAGGCCTTGCTTGGCTCACGAGTTGGTCATAAAAACATGAGTTGGGGTCGTATCTAACCACATGGATTGAGTCATACCTACCGCATGAGCTGGCCGATGCCTAGCCACATAGTTGGGTCATACCTTACCATATGAGTTGGGTCATACATGACCGCATGGACTTAATCGTACCTAGCCACATGAGCTGGTCCATGCCTAGCCACATGGTTGGGTTGTACATTACCATATAGGCTAGGTCATACATGACCACATAGACTATATCGTACTTAGCCACATGGGTTGGGTCATGCCTTGTCACATGGGTTAGATCGTACCTTGCTATATGGGTTGGCTTCTACCTGACCACATAGGTTGGGTCATGCCAAGTCACATGGGCTAGGTTGTACTTGGTCACATGAGCTAGGTCGTACATGACCACATGAGTTGAGTCGATTCAATCTGATCGATTAACTTGACTCAAGTCAGACCCTAATTAGACTCCTTTTATCAAATTAGATTTCAACATTTAGAATGACTCAAATTCATTAATTAAAACTTTAAATTCATGATCTTAAATTTAAAACTAATTACATTATAGAAATTCATACATAATTATTGAAACATAGATATATCTAATTAAATAAATTAGAACTACTATGTTAATCTAAAAATAAAAGTTTAATAATTAAATCAATATTAAAATTCACTTAAGCTCAAGAGATCGAGATAAATCAAATAATCATTATAACATCTCAAATCAATTATCATTATTTACTACTCAGGAAATTTCGAATGTAAAACATCATTATAATCATAAAATAATAATAATCTTAATATCAAGATTTCAAAACATAAATTAAAGCTAATTGAAAAAGAAAGGATCCAACCTCTCTTTGATTATCCCTTTCTCGATATCATCTCCCCGGAAAGTCATCTCCTCAATCCTCCCAATGTTAGGTTTAGTGGAGAATGAGGGAGAAGTAGCTTCTTTATATAGGAGAAGATGAGATCTCCCAGAAAAGTAAGTAATAATTTAATTTTTATTTTTAATTTATTTTTTGTTTGCTTTCACACACAAAGAAAGTAATATAATATTCATTTCTTATTGTTCACTCACAAAAATGGAATGTAAACTATGTACTTCCTGAATATCAAATCACTCATTAGGAAATAAATTAATTAATAATTTAATTGATTAGTATAATTTCTAAGTTATCCATATGATTAAGGAAACTAAATTTAATTATTTCCTTAACTATAGTACACAGATATAGAAGTTAGTAATAAAGCAATACATCATTTATAGTAATTAATTTATGTTAAGGGAGAAATTATCGGTGATTACAAGGAGCTTGCTAGGAGTCCACTAGAACATTGTCGAGAGATCATAGGAAGTTCACTAGAAGATCGTTGGAAGCTCGCTCGAAGAAACCTAGACTTATTGGACTTGTTTAGCTTAGTGTATGTCTTAAATTTTATAGTTAACACATAATTAGGATGGAATTAGACCAACTCAATTAGAGGTCAATTGAGCCCAAGATTAGGTTGTGTTGGGCCAAGTGGAAGGCCCAAACAATGACCCAACAGGTGGCACCATCGTGACACAGTCTCCGAGACTATGTCAGGCAATGGTACCGCCCAGACTCAGTCGCTGAGATTGTCCGGCGGTGGTACCACCCAGACACAGTCTCCCAAGCGGTGGTATCGCCTAGTGTCAATGCTTTAGGCGGTGGTACCACTAAGACCCAAGAATCCCGGGATGAGATATTTTTAGGCTCTAAGTTTGAATCAACTTGAGGCCTATAAATACTCCTCTCATCCCTAGTTAACATACACAATAAAGAGTAAAAAAAAATGTAGAAAAACTCTATTATAATCTTGTGAGAACCTCTCTAAATGCTCTAAGTGTTAGTATAGTCTTAGAGAAGAGTGAAGGGGGTGTAAAGGTTATCTCCTAAACCTGTGAAAAGAAGAAGAGGGTTGTAAAAGGGTAGTTAATCTTTGCCCATTGAAAGAAGATCGTTAGTGGATGCCGGTGGCCTCAAGGGAAGGGAAATCAGTGGAGTGGATGTAGGTCACGATGACTGAACTACTATACATTGGTTTGCATCTTTGTTCTACTTTTAATTCTTATATTGCAAACTGATTACTTACTTTATTTGCTCATGACATTCTTACAAACGTTTTAAAGTTAAGCATCTTTCCGAGATCGATTTTAATCGTATAAAGGCTTTCAAAATCAATGTTTTTACCGCTACACTAATTCAACCCCCACAACCCTCCCCCCCGCCCCCCCCCCCCCCCCCCGCCCGCCACCCCCACATTTCTTAGTGCCGACTCATTCCAAACAACTGTCAGGAGGTGGTACCGCGTAATGGCAGGGTGTCAGGTGATGGTACCACCCAGTGTTAGTGCTGCAGGCGGTGGTACCTCCCAGCACAGGCTGTGGTACCGCCAAGACCCAGGAAACCCAAGATGAGACACTTTTAGGCTCTAAGTTTGAATACACTTGAAACCTATAAATATCCCTCTCATCATTGGTTAACATACACATAATTGAGAGTAAAAAGAAAAGAAAACGCTATTGTAATCTTGTGTGAACTCCTCTCAAACTCTAAGTACTAGGCTTGTTTAAGAGATGAGTGAAGGGGGTTGTAAATGTTCTCTCCTGAACCTATCAAAAGGAGAATCGAGTTATAAGGGTAGTTGGTCTTCGCCCGTTGAAGGAAGATCGTTAGTGGATGCCAGTTGCCAGTGGCCTCGATGTAAAATGAATCGACGGAGTGGATATAACGATCGAACCACTATAAAACTCGGTTTACATTTTTATTCTTGCAATTTATCTTTACTACAAACTACCTTACCAAGCACTATGCTTACGAATGAGATTTGAAGTTATCATTCCAAAACTGGTTTTATCGAAAAAAGAATTTTTCAAATTGGTGATTTTATCTGCTGCACTAATTCAGCTCCCCCGTCTTAGCGTCGACTCGTTCCTAACAGTCCTTACCCAAATAGGTTCAAGCACTAATTGTGATAACGTGTACCATCATTCACTTCTCCCATAATATAGCACATAATCCAGTTGAGATTTTTTTATATGAATTAAGATCCCTTACTCTTTATTCTCGTATAATTCTTGTATTTTATTAAAGAGAATATTTATCCAAATAAATTATGACTTTTCTCTTGATTTCTCCAAATTCATGACTTAAAATTTCTTTTGAAGATCTTTTACTATTTAATCTCCTAAGATTTCTTTTTATTTAAGAGGAGATTTTTCAAAATAAATCATGTCTTTTGGTATTCACAGCTTGCTCTTTCATGATCTTTCATATTAATATCTTTTATGTTATAATTTTAATATGACTCATTTGTATTTATGTTTGTATATCTTATGTTATGATTTGAGCATTGATGTAAAACAAAAAATTATATTATTGTATTCTATCCTTCTTTTTTATAACCAAAGGGGGAGAGAAAAATTGTTAGCTTGCACATTGCAAAAGAGAAGCAAAAAGTGCTAGCTTGAATGTTAAACTTAGACATGTTAAATCTCTTAAATGCAAAAAATTCTTCTTATACATTTTTTGGATAATGATCTTGATTTCTCAATTTTTATAACTTGAGTTTTCCTTTTGAATCAAGATCATTTCCTTTCATTCCTTCTATTTACAAAAGAAGAGATTTGTCAAAAATGACACATAATTTTTTGTTATCTATGACTTGATCTTTTATTTTTTATGATTGAAATATTGATGTAAATTTATCTTTATTATTTATCTTTGTCATGATTTGAAAATAGATGTAAAGAAAATAACAAATGGGGAGAAAGTGTTGTTAGCTTGCACATTTCAAGGAGAAAAACTTGCCAGCTTGCACATTGCAAAGAAAAGCAAAATTTCCAAGCTTGTATATCTCAAGAGAAGCAAAAAATTACTTGCTTACATATCTCAAAAGAGAAGCAAGAACTGGTAGATTGCAATCTCAAGAGAAGCAAAACTGCTAAACTTGCACATATCTAAAACTTGCTAGCTTGTATGTTCTAAAATGAAGTAAAACTTGATAATTTACTATCTTGCAAAACTTGCTAGTTGTATTTTTCTCCTTTTTGTTGATGACAAAGGAGGAGAAGTTATGATAATTTAAAATTTGAATAATGTATGATATGATGCACATTGATATTTTGCAATTATGATTATGTATGCAATACTCATGATTTTATTATAATGATGTCTATGATGTATATTGCATATGATGTGATTTATGATTAAAATCATTTAAACTTTGATTAGAAGGTTATTATTTATTTGAATGATACTTTATTTCAATATGATATATTGATAGGGGGAGTTTAGTTTAAACTCTATCGTCAATTGGTTGTCATAATAAAAAAGGGGGAGATTGTTGAATTTCATATTTTGATGATAAAATCAATTAATAAAGTTATAAACTAATATGCATTTAAGATAAGTGACATAAGAAAAACTTTGATTGTGGACTTGAATCATGGAAATAGAATCTAACATTAGGCCAAAGAGCATCATGTCGGATGATTGGTCGATGTACCAAAGGATAGACTTCGTGCCATGAGTTCGAGCATCGGGCTAGAAGAATCAAGTATTGTGCTAAGATGATCGGGTGTTGTGGGAAGTCAATATGTCGATTGGGCAATACACCGAATGAGAGGACAATGTGCCAAAGGATCAGACGAAGTGACGAATATACCAATGACATGCTGTACAACGTAGGCTTCATGATTGTAATTAAGTCTTGGTTGAAGTTTAGAGTCTAATTGAGTCAGTTTTAGAGTGTAACTATGCAAACTTAATTAGGGGCCCATTAGGCTTGAGTTAAGGCTATTTTGGGCCATGTGGAAGGCCCATTCGGTTACCCATAAAAGGGTTAGGCGATGACACCACTAGATTGGGTGATGGTACCACTAGACTGAGTGGTCGTACCACCCAGTGTCAATGTCAGACTGGGCGATGGTACCACTTAGTGTCAGATTGACAAGCGATGGTATCACCAGTTGTCAATCTGTTAGACGATGGTATCGTCAGTATCCCGAAAATCTAGGATGAGACTCTTTGGCTCCATTTTTGAAGTCACTTGGAGTCTATAAATACCCCAGCTATTCCTCCTTGAACCAGTAAGAAAGAGAGTAGAAAGGGAGAAAGAATCCTTGTGAAAAAGTATTGTAATATCTCTAAAGTGAGTAAGTCTCTTCCTTCTAGAGTTATTAGAAGGTTCCTAAGGGAGAAGTGAGGTATAAAACAAAGAGGTATAAAGGTTCTCTCCTGAGCTTGTGAAAAGGAGAAAGAGTTGTAAGGGTAGTTAATCTTCGCTCATTAAAAAGAAGATCGGTAGTGGAAGCTGGTGACCTCGAGTGAAGATGAATCGAGAGTAGATGTAGGTCACGACGACTAAATTACTATAAAATCAATTTACATTTCTTTCATGCTTTTCATTTATATTGCTATCTGATTTACTTGATTACTACTCTCATTATGCTCACGAATATGCTCTTTAAGTTTAAATGCTTTCTGATATGATTTCATTAAATGAGATTTTCAAACCGATGTTTTTACGAAAGTATAAATTCACCCCTTTTGATGTATAGTTTTAAATTGTTTCGAATGACGTCAAGCAAAATTATTGTTGACATGTACATCGATTTTACGGATGTCATCAATAGTTTGAAAGCTCTTGGCAAATATATTTCTAATCTTGAACTTGTAAATAAGATTCTAAGATCCCTTCCAAAAAATTGGGATCCAAAAGTAACGTCAATACAAGAAGTAAAGAATTTATCGGGTCTTTAATGACCTATGAAATGACATGTATGACACATGATGAATATGAGAACAATATTCCAAAGAACAGAAAGGATTTGACACTTAGAACAAAAGAATTCCACTCGAGCGAAAACTCAAGTGATGATGACCTTGAACTCCTCACAAGAAAATTTAAAAAATTTATAACTAAAAACAAAAACAAACTTAAAAAGAAGAAGCTGCTAAAGAAGAAAAAAGTACTTAAGGTAACTTAGGATTAATCAAGTACATCCGAAGAAGAGGAGCAAGCCAACAAAGGCGAGGTGGCGAACTACGCCTTAATGACTCAAACGAAACTTCTTTACCTTACAATGAATTGCTTGATAATTTCCATGATTTATTTGATGAATTTAAATTAGTTAGTAAACATTATAAATTATTAAAAAAATAATCATGCTTCTCTTTCTAGTGAATTTAAAAAATTAAAAAATGAGTATGATAATTGCATGTTAACCTTTTGCACTCCGTGTGAAGAATTAGATTCATGCAAAAAGAAAAAAATATTAATATAATAAATATTAGAAAATTTTAAAATTGGTAGCAAATCATTAAACATAATTCTTGCCAATAAAGGTCATGTTCGTAGAAAGGAAAGAATCGACTTTATGAGTAACTACACTCAACAAAAGCTAACTACTTTTATTAAAGTACCTATATTGCATGTTACCCCTAAGGTTAAGTATAATTTTTATAGTAGATGTAGTCATTTTGCTTTTAAATATTTATTTAAAAAGTATGACTCACATAATTTGGTTTGGGTTTCTAAAGGAACCATAAATGACCTTATGCCAAAAATCAAGATAGATATATATAACCATGAGGACCCAAAGCTAAATGGATACATAGAACAAACCCACCCTTCTTATAGAAATATCTACAATCGAAAGCTATGAGCAAAAATGATATCTTGATAGTGGATGCTCAAGACTTATGATTGGAGATACAACACACATTTCAAAACTCACTATCGAAATAATAAAGAAAAGATCATTATAATTAGAATTATTAATAAATCTTTTGATTGAAGATATTTTATTTTTTAATGTGTTATACTATTGATCTAGATGTAATTTGCTTTTTCGTTTTAAACGACGATGCATGTTTTTATTTGCCATAAAGATAAAGACATGCTTGTATGAAATAAATCACATAAATTGAAACATATAAAAACGGGATGCATTTTTCTTGAAATTTTCTCTATCTCTATCTTATCAATTTTTTAATAAAAGATTGATAAATCTATTTATGTCATTTTGAAACTCTTAAAAGTTATTTTGATGATTTGATGATTTGAAATTGAATGAGTTTTATCGAAATCATGATCTTGAATTCTCGAAATTATAACTTGAGATTCTCTTTATATAAATCAAGATCCCTTACTTTTTATTCTCATATGATTCTTATATTTTATTAAAAAAAATATTTATCCAAATGAATCATGATTTTTCTCTTGATTTCTCAAAATTCATGACTTAAAATTTCTTTTGAAGATCTTTCACTATTTGATCTCCTAAGATTTCTTTTTATTTAAGAGGAGATTTGTCAAAATAAATCATATCTTTTGGTATTCATGACTTGATCTTTTATATTAACATCTTTTATATCATGATTTTCATATGACTCATTTGTATTTATGATTTGAACATTAAAAGAGGGAGAGAAAAATTGTTAGCTTGCACATTACAAAAGAGAAGCAAAAAGTACTAACTTGAATGTTAAACTTAGACATGTTAAATCTCCCAAATGCATAAATTCTTCTTATACATTTTTTGGATCATGATCTTGATTTCTCGATTTTTATAAATTGAGTTTTATTTTTGAATCAAGATCGTTTTCTATCATTCCTTCTATTTACAAAAGAAGAGATTTGTAAAAAATGACACATGGTCTTTTATTATTCATAACTTGATCTTTCATTTTTTATGATTGAAATATTGATATAAATTTATCTTTGTTATGATATGAAAATTGATGTAAAGGGAAAAAAATTACAATATTGTATTCTTCCCTTCTTTTTGATAATAACAAAGTGAGAAAAAGTATTACTAGCTTACACATTTCAAGGAGAAAAACTTGCTAGCTTGCACATTGCAAAGAAAAACAAAATTGCTAGGCTTGTACATCTCAAGAGAAGCAAAAAATTACTAGCTTGCACATCTTAAAAGAGAAGAAAGAACTACTAGGTTGCACTTCTCAAGAGAAATAAAATTTCTAAACTTGCACATCTCTAAAACTTGCTAGCTTGCATGTTCTAAAATGATGTAAAACTTGCTAATTTACTATCTTACAAAACTTGATTGTTGCACATTTCTTCTTTTTGTTGATGACAAAGGGGGAGAAGTTATGATGATTTAAAATTTGAGTCATGCATGGTATGATACACTTTGATGTTTTGAAATTATGATTATATATATAATACTCATGATTTTATTACGATGATGGATATGATGCATTGCATATGATGTGATTCATGATTAAAATCATTTAAACTTGGATTAGAAGGTTATTATTTATTTGAATGATACTTTATTTCAATATGGCATATTGATAGGGGGAGTTTAGTTTAAAATTCATCATCAATTAATTTCCATCATAAAAAAAAAAATAGAGAGATTATTGAATCTTGGATTTTGATGTTGAAATCAATTGATGAAGTTATAAACTAATATGCATTTAAAATAAGTGATGCAAGAAAAATTTTGATTGTGGACTTGAATCATGGACACAGAATCTAATATTGGGCTAGAAAGCATCATGTTTAATGATTGGTCGGCGTATTGGAGGATATACTTCATGCTATGAGTTCGAGCATTGGGCTAGAAGAATCGGGCAGTGTGCGAAGATAATCGGGTGTTGCTGGAAGTCAACATACCAATTGGATAATACGTCGAATGAGAGGATGATATGCCGAAGGATCGATCAAAGTGCTAAATATACCAATAACATGTCAAACAACGTAGGCTTTATGATTGTAATTAAGTCTTGGTCGAAGTTTAGAGTCTAATTGAGTCAGTTTTGAGGTGTAACCATACCAACTCAATTAAGAGTCCATTGAGCCTGAGTTGTGATTGTTTTGAGCCAAGTAGAAAGCACATTCGGTTACTCATAGAAGGGTCATGCGGGGCATCGCTAGATTGGGTGGTGGTATTGCCTAGACATACTCTCCTAGATTATGTCAATCAATGGTACCACCCAAGCATAGTCTCCCAAACTGTGTCAGGTGGTGATACCGTTAGAATGAGCGATGGCACCATCTAGTGTCAGTTTCAATCTGGTAGACGATGGTATTGTTAGTACCCCAGAAACCCGGATGAGTAAAGATCAACCTATATCCACACCTGATTCCTCTTCTCTTGAGGTCATTGACTTTCATTATCAATCTTAATTATAATGAGTAAATATCAATTATCCTTCACAACTTCCTCTTTTTCAAACCTTAGGAGTAAATCTTGCACTTGAAATACTCCTCTCCCCATAAAAAACAACCTTTACATTACAAGAGAGTACTTTTCACGATGTGAGTTTCACACTTTAAGCTCAATATCTCTTAGGAACACTTACATCAATTTACTAGTGAGGTATCTATGTTAGATCTTGATAATGATATCAATTAGTGAATTTGAAAAAGTAATATATATCTGTATCCTAAAATCATATGAACTTGATTGTTTTGGCTTAACTTTTGAGGTCTTTTAGGACTATAAATATCTCATTTGGGCTTAACTAGTGAGAATTTATCCTTGAGTTTGTAAAGTATTATAACTCTCTCTTTGAGCCTCGTTTGAGTATCCTCGCACTAGAATTAAGATATCATTCTAAGTAATAGAAGGTAATTGTTCCCTATGATAGATTAAGTATAGGATTCTTTCGTGAGTCTTAAAAAAAATAATGTTGTAAAATGGTAATTGATCTTCAATCATTGAAAGGAGGATTATTAGCAAAAGTTAGTAACCTTGAGAATATACGAATCTAGAGTGGACTTAGATTAATAAGATCAAACAACTATAAATTATATATATTTTTATTTTTGGTTTAAATTATATAGCTTGCTTATTATCAATTTTGATACTTGTTTCTCCTAATTAAAATCCAAAACTGGTTACATATTTGCACAAGTACTAATTTATTCCTTCTCTTAGTATTATTAAGATCCTAATAATTAATAAAAGCCCCATAAACTCCAAAATATAGAGCAAATTAAGGATAAATATCTTAAAATAGGGATACTCATGGTAATACTATCACTCCATGCGGTACTACCATTAAACCATCAAAGCAATGTTGCCTTGGACCATCCCAAATATGTCAAGTGGTACCATCACTTAGGCTAGGTGGCCAAGACTAGTAGTAAGGATCCAAAATAGCCTAGAAACTAATACAAGAAACTTAGCTCTATAAAAGCCCATTTTAGGCCCAAAAAGCATCTTATGCAACCCAATAAAACGTGTGTATAAGCCCAATGACTCAACAAAGACTCGAAGGACTTAACCAAAGTATCAATGACTTGACCAAGGCATCAATTGCTCTTCCGATATATCACCAAGTAGCAAGTCCTCCTTCTGCCAACACATCATCCAATCTTCAGGTATATCATCCTATCTTCTAACATATCAATTTATCATCTAGTAATACAACATTGGATCCTTAGGCATGATATTCAATCGTTCAATATGACATTCGATCTTCCATTATAATGTTCGATCAATATGACTTTTGATACTTTAGCATAATATTCAATTTTTTAAAAATTCACATCCTTAGTTTAAGTGTACCCATATCACTTAGCAAATTATAGGGATAGTTCCTCAATTGAGATTCAAAAGGATCCTCTTATGCCAAGTAGGGCCCAAGTTTGGATCCTCAATCCCAACTTCAGTGAGTTAGCTAGCAGGAGTATCATTCAACATGTCTCCTACTAGTAGTTTTATGATGCAAAAAAATCATCATTTTACACTATACGTGAATCAAATCCGCTCGAGTAAGCTAAGCCTAAGCTATGCTTAAGCCTAAACCTAGGCCCAAGCCTGTCTTCCCCCATTCCTTAGAAATCATAAGTGATTTTTTTTTGGCATCTATCGTTGATATGTGAAAGTCATTACCACCAAACTACACTGTGTATGTGTGAATTTTTTATTTATGGATGATACTTCCACCCAGTACAAAATAAAAAATTCAAAGTACCCAACACATTCCATAGTCTCCTGTTTGTGTGTGATGCATTTATCCAAGACAAAAAAATTTGAAGTATCTTAACATAACCAATATGTCCATTGTATATCTAATGCCTCCATCTAAGACAAAAAAAGACTAAAAAGTTCACAAAAAAACTATGGAATGTGTCAACTGAGAGCATAAAAGTATCTGAAGCATCCAACATGAACAACCAATCTGTAAACATCTTTTGCACTTAGATGTGTTCGCCAATGATAAAATGACATTCTAAGCACCCTGATGCTACAAAGACATCCACATGAGAATATATATATATATATATCTGAAGCACTTGACTTAACCAACATGTTGTTAGGATCAAGAGCACTAAGAGGGGGGGGGGGTGAATTAGTGCAGCGGAAATTTTATAATAATTTAAAAAACAAAAAGCTGCGTTTGTTCAAAAACGATTATGATGCAAAAGCAAATTCTCAGTTTGTATCTAAGTGCAGTTTGCGTCTTAAGCGCAGATTGCGTCTAAGCGCAGTTTTGCGTCTAAGCGCAGATTGCGTCTAAGCACAGATTGCGTCTAAGCGCAGTTTTACGTCTAAACGTAGTTTTACGTCTAAACGCAGATTTACGTCTAAACGCAGTTTTACGTTTAAACGCAGTTTTACGTCTGAACGTAGTTTTACGTCTAAACGCAGATTTACGTCTAAACGCAGTTTTACGTTTAAACGCAGTTTTACGTCTAAACGCAGATTTGCGTCTAAACTTTGAAACTCGTTTGTATATTCGCAGAAGGCAGTATGCAGTTGAAATCAAGACGTAAACGTAAACTGAAATCTGATGATTGAGCGAAGAAAGCCGATTTACGTCCGAATGCAGTTTTACGTCTAAATGTTAAAACTCGTTCGTAAAATCGTAGAGGACAGATTGCAGTTATTAATAGGATTAAAATGCAAGCGTAAACTGCAAGGAAGCTCGTTCGTAAAAGCGCAGAAAACAGTTCTGCAGAATCAAACGTAAACGTAAACTGTAATGTACGAAAATGCGAGTTTACGTCTGAATCCAGATTTGGAAGAACAGCACTTAGAACTTGTTCGTGAAAGCGCAGAGAGCAGTAGTGATGAGGGAGGTTTGCAGTAATGATAAAGTGCTCGAAATTAAACGCAAACCAGAGATTTATAGTGGTTCGGTCAGCCTTGACCTACTCCACTTTTGGCTTCCTCCACCGATGAGGTTGCCGACGTCAACTAGCTGCCTTCCTTCAATGGGCGAAGGCCAAACTTCCCTCTTACAGTTTCTCTCCTTTTGACAGGCTTAGGAGACAACCTTTACAGACCTTTCTCTCCTCACTTTACAGTTGAACACTTGAAGAACAGAAGGAGGAGACTCAAGGATTTACAACACTTTTGAGCTCTTTAGAATCACAGAAAAGATCACAATTTCGGTATAGGTCTGTGTCTTTTCAGTGCTGAATGGGTGGGGTATTTATAGGCCCCAACCCAGTTCAAAATTCGAGCTCAAAACGATCAAATCGATCTAATCCCAGAATTTCTGGGATCAGGCGGTTGCACCTCTCGACTGGAGAGGTGGCACCGCCTGGCAGAGCTCGAAGACTGAGCTCTGCCGATTGCTTCTTCTCTGCCAGAGCTCGAAGACTGAGCTCAATGGTTGCATCACCTGGCAGAGCTCGAAGACTGAGCTTGGTGGTTGCATCACCTGGCAGAGCTCGAAATCTGAGCTCGGTGGTTGCATCACTTGGCAGAGCTCCAAACTGAGCTCAAGCTGATGCACCATTCTGCCATAGCTCGAAGACTGAGCTTGGTGAATTCATCACCTTGCAAAGCTCGAGACTGAGCTCAGGCTGATGCACCACTCTGCCAAAGCTCGAAGACTGAGCTTGGTGGTTGCATCGCCTGGCAGAGCTCGGAACTTGAGCTCTGGCGGTGCAACCTCTTGGCTGGAGCGGTTGCACCTCCCAGCCGTGCACCCCTGGCGGTTGCACCTCCTGGCTGGGGCGGTTGCACCTCCCAGCCGTGCACCCCTGGCGGTTGCACCTCCTGGCTGGGGCGGTTGCACCTCCCAGCCCCACAGCCCAGGCGGTTGCACCTCCTGGCTGGGGCGGTTGCACCTCTCAACCCCTCAGCCCAGGCGGTTGCACCTCCTGGCTGGGGCGGTTGCACCTCCTGGTGCAATCAGGGTCCGAATGGTTCACTCCATTCGACCCACTTGAATCTTTTCAGGGGCCCAATTGCCCCAAGATTAAGCTAATGGGTTCACCTCCCATTTTCCTGCTTAATCATCGTGCTAACTACGATTATCTCTAAGACAACTCCTGCAGCTTGCTCCGATGCGTCAATCGCTTCTTCCGGCGAGTTTCCGGCCAACTTCCGTCGATCAACCGATAACCCTCGGTGATCCTCCTGCGGACATCCGGCATACTCCTGGACTTTGCGACGATCCACTTGGCGAGTTCCGACGAGCTTCGCTTGGCAAGCTTCTGGACTTCTCGGATCTGTTCTCTCTGAACCTCCGACGACCGTCCAAGCTTCCGTCGAACTCTCGAACTCCCAACGTGATCATGATCTTGACTCCGGGGCAACTCCTGCTGCTTGTCTTAATCTCATCGTAGTTAATCCTGCACACTTATCTCAACACATAGATTAGATAACAAATGACAATTGACTTCATCATCAAAATCCGAGATTCAACAATCTCCCCCTTTTTGATGATGACAATCAATTGATAAAGGAGTTATCCTTAACTCCCCCTATCTATATGCCATAGTTGAGATAAGTCAACCTTGAATTCAAGACCTTTGAATTCAAGTGACGCATTGATAAGTTAGATCAGTTAAACTTATCAATGCTCCCATCATGATGCCTATCATGATGTATCTCTTCAAGAATTATGTCAAGACATGACATACATCAACAAGTTTGTATGATAGTGTTTGTAACCAATCATCATGCAATCATATAAAGCTACGAAGGACTTTTTACATGATGCTTACATTTGAGATTCTCTAGTAAGTTTGCATTTTCTTCACAATATCAAATTAAGATATGATGCAAACTATAGTACATGTTCACATATCTCTTGGTGATGCAAGGATGGCATAACATTGTTTATAGCATCACTGAAGTATTTGCAACTATGACATAGATATGATTATGGCAGTTCAGCTATGACATAGTGTATATCAATTCATATTTTTCTCCACATATCTCATGGTGATGCAAGGATGGCATAACATTGTTTATAGCATCACTCAAGTATTTGCAACTATGACATAGATATGATTATGGCAGTTCAGCTATGACATAGTGTTTATCAATTCATATTTTTCTCCCCCTTTGTCATCAACAAAAAGCATGATAGCATTATCAAGCAAATAAAGGAAGTCATGACACATATATCACTTTATTGTTTTTGCTTGACGGAGGAAAGTCATTTTCCAAGGAGTTTTCATAAGAGAGTACGGGAACATCCCATTTTTAGCATACAACCTGAAAAATGAACTTTTTACATGCATTTGGTTAAAAATATTTGCAACATGTTGTTTGATCAAGCGTTGTCAAGGCATGTAATAGTCATAACATCCGAAAGACTAGTTTAAGTGTTTGGACACATCAATATACCTAGTTCTCTTCTTATGTAAACAAATTGTTCTTCACATAGGGGTTTTGTGAAGATATCAGCCAGTTGATGTTTGGTATCAATAAACTCTATGGTCACGTCATGATTAGTGACATGATCACGTATAAAGTGATGTCTAATATCAATGTGTTTTGTTCTTGAGTGTTGTATAGGATTTTTAGTTAAGCATATTGCACTCGTGTTATCACATTTAATGGGAATATCTTTAAGAATCACTTTGTAATCTTCTAAAGTGTTTTTCATCCATACAACTTGTGCACAGCATGCACTTGCTGCAATGTATTCAGCTTCGGTTGTTGATAGGGCAACCGAGTTTTGTTTCTTAGATGACCAGGATACAAGGGCATGTCCTAAAAATTGACATGATCCTGATGTGCTTTTTCTGTCTAGTTTACAGCCAGCGAAGTCCGCATCAGCATAGGCTGTTAATTCAAAATTTTCTGTTTTTGGGTACCATAATCCTAGATTGGTAGTTCCATTAAGATATCTGAGTATTCTTTTGACAGCTTTGAGATGAGATATCTTAGGGTCTGATTGAAATCTAGCACAAAGTCCTACACTGAACATAATGTCTGGTCTGGTGGCAGTGAGGTAAAGTAAACTTCCTATCATACCCCTATAGGTTTTTTGATCGAAGCTTTCTCCATTCTCATCAATTTCTAACTTAGTGGAGGTGCTCATAGGAGTGTCAATGGCTTTTGAATTATTCATTTTAAACTTCTTTAGCAAACTTACAGCATATTTGGTTTGACTAATAAAGATGCCATTGCTTAGTTGTTTGATTTGTAGGCCTAAGAAGAATGTTAACTCTCCCATTAGACTCATTTCGAATTCATGACTCATAGTTTTCGAAAAGGATTCACAAAGAGATTCATTTGTAGAACCAAAGATAATGTCATCAACATAAATCTGAACAATGAGAAAATCATTTTCAAAATTCTTGATAAACAATGTAGTATCAACCTTGCCTTTTACGAAATTATTTTCAATGAGAAAAGAGCTAAGTCTCTCATACCAAGCCCTTGGGGCTTGCTTTAAACCATAGAGAGCTTTAGTTAATCTAAACACATGATTAGGGTAGCCATTATTTTCAAATCCAGGAGGTTGTTCAACATAAACTTCTTCGGAAATGAAACCATTTAGAAAAGCGCTTTTAACATCCATTTGAAATAATTTAAAATTATTGCAACTAGCATAGGCAAGGAGCATCCTTATGGCTTCCAGTCGAGCCACAGGTGCGAAGGTTTCTTCGTAATCGATACCTTCTTCTTGGTTGAAACCTTTGGCCACTAATCTAGCCTTGTTTCTAACCACGATACCATTTTCATCTTGCTTGTTTCTAAAGACCCATTTAGTACCAATTACTAAATGGTCATTTGGCCTAGGAACAAGCGTCCACACCTCATTTCTCTCAAATTGATTTAATTCATCTTGCATTGCGAAAATCCATGAATCATCTTTCATGGCTTCATCAACACATTTGGGTTCAATTTGGGAGAGAAAAGCGGCGTTGGCACAAAAGTTTTTAAAAGAAGATCGTGTTTGAACCCCCTTTGATGTGTCTCCTAGGATTAGTTCCTTAGGATGAGCATCTATATACTTCCAATCCTTGGGTAAGGATGTTTTGGAAGTAGATGCAACCAAGTTGCTAGTTGGAGACGGGGTTTCGTTTAAATTTAAGGAATCAAAATTAATATCATCATCAAGATCATTTTTCTTAATTTCTGAAATTTCATTGAAAACAACATGGATGGATTCTTCAATAATTAAAGTTCTTTTATTGAAGATGCGAAAAGCTTTAGAAACCGAAGAATAACCAAGAAAAATTCCTTCATCAGATTTAGCATCGAATTTTCCTAAGTTATCCTTTTCATTCAAGATAAAACACTTACACCCAAAGACTTTAAAATATGAGACATTGGGTTTTTTGTTATTCCATAGCTCATAAGGAGTTTTGGTGAGTAAGGGTCTTACTAGGACTCTATTTAAAATATAACATGCAGTGTTTACAGCTTCGGCCCAAAAATATTTGGGTAGGCTATGTTCATTCAACATGGTTCTAGCCATTTCTTGCAAATTTCGATTTTTTCTTTCTACTACCCCATTTTGTTGAGGATTTCTTGGAGTAGAGAAGTTATGGTTGTATCCGTTGAGTTCACAGAATTCTTGGAAGTCATGGTTTTGAAATTCTCCACCGTGATCACTTCTAATTGACGAAATCATAGATTCCTTCTCATTTTGAACAAGTTTACAAAACTTGGTAAAATGTCTAAAGCATTCATTTTTTTGTTTTAAGAAGTAGGTCCATGTATATCTGCTGTAGTCATCAATGATGACAAAGGCGTATTTGCTACCTCCTAGACTCGATGTAGAGATTGGTCCGAACAAGTCCATATGGATCAATTGTAAGGGCCTAGAGGTGCTTATTTGATTCTTAGCTTTGAAGCTACCCCTAATTTGCTTACCTAATTGGCAAGCATCACATACATTATCTTTGATGAACTTGATATGAGGAATTCCTCTTACAAGTTTTCTAGATGATACTTGATTGATTAGTTTCATGCTAGCATGACCTAATCTTCTATGCCATAGCCAAGCATCCTCATTCATAACGGCAAAGCACATTTCATCACATAAGTCATTGATGTCAATAGTGTATACGTTGTTTTGTTTTAATGCAATCATAGATATATTTTTGTGTGGTTTTTCAATGATGCAGGCATTAGATTCAAATCTTATAATATATCCTTTATCACATAATTGACTAATGCTCAAGAGGTTATGTTTTAAACCATCAACTAGTAAAACATCTTCAATAGAGAGGTTGGATTTGTTACCAATGGTTCCTTTGCCAATGATTTTACCCTTGTTGTTGTCTCCGAAGGTGACATATCCTTCGTCTATGCTAGAGAGCTTAGAGAATTGAGATGGATCTCCGGTCATATGCCTTGAGCATCCACTATCAAGGTACCATTTCTTGCTCCTAGCTTGCAATTGTTTAGTTTTCTACAAGAAAGGATGACGTTTAGGTACCCATTTGCTTTTGGGTGCCTCATAAATAGATCTACATTTTCTATCATGTTGCATAGAGTTTATCATGGTTCCTTTAGGAACCCAAATTAATTTGTTTGGACTTATTTTCTTGAATGGACAACAATGTGTCTTGTGTCCAGATTTGCAACAAAAGTTGCACTTGGTTTGGCGTTGAACGTGTAAGGTGGGGCCTTTTACAAAGGTAGTTGGATTTCGGTGAGGACTCCTCACAAATCCAATCCCACTTCTTTTGGGAGCATGACCCTTGTTTGTAAGGATCATGTTTAATGACTTGCTACCAACCTCGAATTTCTTCAAGGTGTCCTTAAGCAGCAAGTTTTCTTTTTGTATAGTTTCTAAATCATGACATTTGATACATGAGTTTAAACTATCATGATGTTCGACTTTTAACTTATCAAACTCACAAGTAAGATTATCATGTAGCTTTTTTAGCAACTTGTATTTCTTATTTATAACTTTGCATTCATCAAATAAATCATGGAAGGCATTTAGTAATTCATCGAAAGATAAATCAGCATCTAATAAATCCGTTACCTCCCCTTCGATGGCCATAAAGGCGTAATGAGCAACTTGCTCGGTGTTGGATTCTTCTTCCTCGGATGCGCTCGAATCATCCCATGTTGCTTGGAGCGCCTTCTTCTTTGTTGTTCTTTTCTTGACTTGGGGACAATCACTTTTGTAATGTCCCGGCTTTTTACATTCATAGCAGATCACCTGGTCCTTCTTAGGTTCAAGTTTATTTTTCACATCATTTTTAAACTTGTTTCTTTTGAAGAATTTTTTAAACTTTCTTGTCAAAAGTGCCAAGTCATCGTCACAATCCTCATCACTTGAGTTTTCTCTCAAGTGGCATTCAGAAGTCTTAAGTGCCATATCCTTCCTGTTCTTTGGAAGGATGTCTTCCTGCTCTTCATGAGCTTTGCAGGTCATTTCGTAGGTCATTAATGACCCGATTAGTTCTTCAAGAGGGAAATTTTGCAGATCTTTTGCCTCTTGAATGGCGGTGACTTTAGGATCCCAACTCTTAGGAAGGGATCTTAGTATCTTATTAACAAGCTCAAAATCCGAAAAGCTCTTTCCGAGACCTTTTAAACCGTTGACGACATCCGTGAAACGGGTGAACATGTCGCCAATGGTTTCACTCGGTTTCATTCGAAAAAGTTCAAAAGAATGCAGCAACAGATTGATTTTTGACTCTTTCACTCTACTTGTGCCCTCGTGGGTCACTTCAAGTGTGTGCCAAATATCAAAAGCAGTTTCGCACGTTGAAACGCGATTAAACTCGTTTTTATCAAGAGCGCAAAATAAGGCATTCATAGCCTTTGCATTAAGAGCGAAAGTCTTCTTCTCCAAATCGTTCCAATCGATCATTGGAGGAGAAGGTTTTGAAAATCCATTTTCAACAAGGTTCCACAGTTCTAAATCCATAGAAATAAGAAAGATCCTCATTCGGGTCTTCCAGTAAGTGTAGTCCGTTCCACTGAACATGGGTGGACGTGTAATTGAATGCCCCTCTTGGTTTCCGGCGTATGCCATCTCTCTTGGGTTTTAATCCTTTAGAGAGTTAACCGAGCTCTGATACCAATTGTTAGGATCAAGAGCACTAAGAGGGGGGGGGGTGAATTAGTGCAGCGGAAATTTTATAATAATTTAAAAAACAAAAAGCTGCGTTTGTTCAAAAACGATTATGATGCAAAAGCAAATTCTCAGTTTGTATCTAAGTGCAGTTTGCGTCTTAAGCGCAGATTGCGTCTAAGCGCAGTTTTGCGTCTAAGCGCAGATTGCGTCTAAGCACAGATTGCGTCTAAGCGCAGTTTTACGTCTAAACGTAGTTTTACGTCTAAACGCAGATTTACGTCTAAACGCAGTTTTACGTTTAAACGCAGTTTTACGTCTGAACGTAGTTTTACGTCTAAACGCAGATTTACGTCTAAACGCAGTTTTACGTTTAAACGCAGTTTTACGTCTAAACGCAGATTTGCGTCTAAACTTTGAAACTCGTTTGTATATTCGCAGAAGGCAGTATGCAGTTGAAATCAAGACGTAAACGTAAACTGAAATCTGATGATTGAGCGAAGAAAGCCGATTTACGTCCGAATGCAGTTTTACGTCTAAATGTTAAAACTCGTTCGTAAAATCGTAGAGGACAGATTGCAGTTATTAATAGGATTAAAATGCAAGCGTAAACTGCAAGGAAGCTCGTTCGTAAAAGCGCAGAAAACAGTTCTGCAGAATCAAACGTAAACGTAAACTGTAATGTACGAAAATGCGAGTTTACGTCTGAATCCAGATTTGGAAGAACAGCACTTAGAACTTGTTCGTGAAAGCGCAGAGAGCAGTAGTGATGAGGGAGGTTTGCAGTAATGATAAAGTGCTCGAAATTAAACGCAAACCAGAGATTTATAGTGGTTCGGTCAGCCTTGACCTACTCCACTTTTGGCTTCCTCCACCGATGAGGTTGCCGACGTCAACTAGCTGCCTTCCTTCAATGGGCGAAGGCCAAACTTCCCTCTTACAGTTTCTCTCCTTTTGACAGGCTTAGGAGACAACCTTTACAGACCTTTCTCTCCTCACTTTACAGTTGAACACTTGAAGAACAGAAGGAGGAGACTCAAGGATTTACAACACTTTTGAGCTCTTTAGAATCACAGAAAAGATCACAATTTCGGTATAGGTCTGTGTCTTTTCAGTGCTGAATGGGTGGGGTATTTATAGGCCCCAACCCAGTTCAAAATTCGAGCTCAAAACGATCAAATCGATCTAATCCCAGAATTTCTGGGATCAGGCGGTTGCACCTCTCGACTGGAGAGGTGGCACCGCCTGGCAGAGCTCGAAGACTGAGCTCTGCCGATTGCTTCTTCTCTGCCAGAGCTCGAAGACTGAGCTCAATGGTTGCATCACCTGGCAGAGCTCGAAGACTGAGCTTGGTGGTTGCATCACCTGGCAGAGCTCGAAATCTGAGCTCGGTGGTTGCATCACTTGGCAGAGCTCCAAACTGAGCTCAAGCTGATGCACCATTCTGCCATAGCTCGAAGACTGAGCTTGGTGAATTCATCACCTTGCAAAGCTCGAGACTGAGCTCAGGCTGATGCACCACTCTGCCAAAGCTCGAAGACTGAGCTTGGTGGTTGCATCGCCTGGCAGAGCTCGGAACTTGAGCTCTGGCGGTGCAACCTCTTGGCTGGAGCGGTTGCACCTCCCAGCCGTGCACCCCTGGCGGTTGCACCTCCTGGCTGGGGCGGTTGCACCTCCCAGCCGTGCACCCCTGGCGGTTGCACCTCCTGGCTGGGGCGGTTGCACCTCCCAGCCCCACAGCCCAGGCGGTTGCACCTCCTGGCTGGGGCGGTTGCACCTCTCAACCCCTCAGCCCAGGCGGTTGCACCTCCTGGCTGGGGCGGTTGCACCTCCTGGTGCAATCAGGGTCCGAATGGTTCACTCCATTCGACCCACTTGAATCTTTTCAGGGGCCCAATTGCCCCAAGATTAAGCTAATGGGTTCACCTCCCATTTTCCTGCTTAATCATCGTGCTAACTACGATTATCTCTAAGACAACTCCTGCAGCTTGCTCCGATGCGTCAATCGCTTCTTCCGGCGAGTTTCCGGCCAACTTCCGTCGATCAACCGATAACCCTCGGTGATCCTCCTGCGGACATCCGGCATACTCCTGGACTTTGCGACGATCCACTTGGCGAGTTCCGACGAGCTTCGCTTGGCAAGCTTCTGGACTTCTCGGATCTGTTCTCTCTGAACCTCCGACGACCGTCCAAGCTTCCGTCGAACTCTCGAACTCCCAACGTGATCATGATCTTGACTCCGGGGCAACTCCTGCTGCTTGTCTTAATCTCATCGTAGTTAATCCTGCACACTTATCTCAACACATAGATTAGATAACAAATGACAATTGACTTCATCATCAAAATCCGAGATTCAACACATGTCCCTATTGCATATGATGCATCTACCTTGGATAAAAAGGCATTAAAAATACTTGATATGTGTTAGGAACGAGTTGGTACTAAGAAGGGGGATAAATTAGTATAGCGATAAAAATGTCGGTTCTAAAAATATTCTGAACTCAGAAGATAACTTAAAATTCAATGTTTATTCGTAAGCTAGGCATAGTAAAAGTACAGTAAGGAGGAAAGACGGTTTGCTATAAAAGTAAATTACAAGAAGGAAACACAAACCGGACTTTTATAGTGGTTCGATCATCGTGACCTACATCAACTCCGCCGATTCCTCTTCCGTCGAGGCCACCGGTATCCACTATCGGTCTTCCTTCAATAGGCGAAGATCAACCACCTTTTACAACTGGATTATTCTTTTATCGGGTTTAGGAGATAACCCTTACACCCGCACTTACTCATCTCTCAAATTATTCTAACACTTAGAACTTTTAGAGGAGTTTCACACAATTGCAACAAAGTTTTCTTTCTTTCTTGCTCTTAGTTGTGTGTTTTTTAACCAACGATGAGAGGGATATTTATAGGCTTCAAGTTAATTCAAACTTAGAGCCTAAAAAGATCTCAAACTGGGTTTCCCTTGTGCTGAGTGGTACCACCACCAGTGTAAGTCTGACACTAGGTGGTACCATCACCTGATAGGGGTGGTGCCACCACTTGGCACCCTGCCACTAGGCGGTACCATCGCCTACAACCTCTCAGATACTATGTCTAGGCGGTACCACCGCTTGACACAATCTCGGAAACTATGCCACGATGGTGTCACCTCTTGGGTCATTATTTGGGCCTTTTCATTGGGCCCAACACAGTTCATACATGGGCCCAACTGGCCCCTAATTGGGTTAGCCCAATTCCAATCTCAATTATATGCTAACTACGAATTCTAAGATATTTACTAAGTTAAACAAATCCATAAGTCTAGTTTCTTCCGGCGATCTTTCGACAAACTTCCGACGATCTCTCGGCAATGTTTATGTGGACTTTCGACAAGCTCCTGGACTTCTTGGTCAATTCCGGCAGAACTTCCGATGAACGTCTGGACTTCCAACGAACTCTTGAACTCCCAACGAAATCATGTTCTTGACTCTGGGACTTCATTTTTCTTTATATCTTACTATCATAGTTAATCCTGCACATGTAAAACACACTTTGATCTAGACAATTATTACTAAGCATGAATCATGTTGTCCAGTATATCATTGGTACATCGACGCATCATCCGATTCTTCGGTGCATCGTCCTTTCTTGTGGCCTATTGTCCAATCGGCCAATTGACCTCTACAACTCCGATATCCTTGGCACAATATTCACTCTTCTTGGCCCGATGTCCAAAACCATGGCCTGAAGCCTTCTGTCGATACGTCGACCGATCCTTCAACGTGACGTCCAATCTTCTAACATGTTTCTCCAGCTCAACATAATTTTTTATACTTTAAATGTCTCTCCTTGATTGAAGTATTCTACATCACTCAAAACGCAGATCAAATCATAAACACTTATAAATTTATTTCATCATCAAAATACGAGATTCAATAATATGACCAATATATTCCCTTTGTATATGATAGGTTCGCTTAAGACAAAATAAAAATTATTTAAAGCACTTAACATGAGCAAAGTGTCCCTTTTATACATGATATACTCATGAGAATAAAAATGTATATGAAGTGCCTAGCATGAGTAAAACATTCCCTATGTATAATACATTTGTCCTAGACAAAGAAGTATACCAAGCATTCGACATGATTAAGGTATCTTATTTGTGCTTGATGCAATCACCCAAGAGAAAGCATTGCTACAGCTCCTAATCATCTTTTTATAGGTGCGATACTCCAAAACGAATATTATACTCCGAAACGAAAAGCCCTTATCTTGAAACATAATGGGGGAGCAAATGCTATGATTATTATTTCCAACGGATTGTAGTTTGACACTTAGAGCCCAATCTACCTAGTAATGATTGTTAGGATCAAGAGCACTAAAGGGGGGGGGGGGGGGGGGTGAATTAGTGCAGCGAAAAACTTTCAACGATTAAAATTGCATTCGTACGATAAAAGCAATTTTGGTAAGAAAGCCAATTCGTAAATCACTTTAACTTGTGATCAAGCGAGATGCAGTTAAAGAAAATATAAAGAGGCAATTTGCAGTTAAGATAGACAACATAATGTAATAGCAAACTAGAATACGACATTCGTACGATAAAAGCGATTTCGGTATGAAAGTCGATTCATAAATCACTTTAACTTGTGATCAAGCGAGATGCAGTTAAAGCAAAGATATAAAGGCAGTTTGCAGTTATGATGGAAATTAGAATGTAAGCGCAAACTGAAATATGATGTTCATACGATAAAATCGATTTATGTCTTAATGCCGATTCGAAAAATACTTAACTATGAAACACATTCGTAAATGAGCAGAAGGCAGTAAGCTACTTAGGAGGTTTGCAATAAAGATAATGCTCAAAGTAAATGCAAACCAAGATTTAGAGTGGTTCAGTCAATCTTGACCTATATCCACTTTTGGCTTCCTCCATCGACGAGGTCACCGACATCCACTAGAGGCCTTCCTTCAATAGGCGAAGGCCAACCACCCTTTTACAGTTTCACTCCTTTTGACGGGTTTAGGAGACAACCCTTACAAACTTTTCTCTCCTCTCTTGAAAGATCAAAACTTGGAAGAAAAGAGGGAGGAGAACTTCTAGCATTTACAATACTTTTGAGCTCTAAAAATCACAGAGTAAGATTGGATTTTCGGTGCCCTTTCATGCAGGAAAGGGTGGGGTATATATAGGCCCCAAACTGGTTTGAATTTGGAGCTCAAAAATATCTTTTCCTAGATTTCTGGGGTCCTGGCAGTACTACCTCCTGACTGGGGCGGTATAACCGCTTGACAGAGCTCGGAGACCAAGCTTTGGCGGTGCCACTACCTGACAGGGATGGTTGCACCGCCCAATCTCACTCGGAGACTAAGCCCAGGCAGTGCCACTGCCTGACTAGGGCGGTTGCACCGCCCAGTCTCGCTCGGAGACTGAGCCCAAGTGGTGCCACCGCCTGATTGGGGTAGTTGCACCGCCCAGTCTCACTCGGAGACTGAGCCCAAGCGGTGCCACCACCCAACTTTCTTGGGAGACCATCTTCTGGGTGGTGCCACCGCCGACCCTGGCGATGCCACCGCTTGGTAGGAATTCTGGTCCGATTTGGGTCTATCAAGGGCCCAATTGCCCCCAGATTAAGTTAATGAGATTACCTCCCATTCCTAACTTAATCTACATGCTAACTATGATATTTCTTAAGACTTTTACTGCAACTTGCTCCGGTGTGTCAATCACTTCTTCCAGCGAGCTTCCGGCGAACATCCGACGAACCTTCGGCGATGCTCCAGCGAACTTCCGACAAACTCCTGGACTTGCAACGATCCACTTGGCGAGTTCCGACGAGCTTCTTTGGCAAGCTCCTAGACTTCTTGGATTTATTCCCGCAGAACTTCCGACGACCGTCCGGACTTCCGTCGAACTCTCGAACTCCCAACGTGATCATAGTCTTCGGCGCAACTCCTGTTGCATGTCTTTCTTCCATCATAGTTAATCCTACACACTTATCTCAACATATGGATTAGATAACAAATGACAATTGACTTCATCATTAAAATCCGAGATTCAATAATCTCCCCCTTTTTTATGATGACAATCAATTGATAACAGAGTTAACCTTAACTCCCCCTATTTATATGCCATATTTGAGATAAGTCATTCTTGAATTCAAGGCCTTTGAATTCAATAGACTTATTGATAAGTTAAGAACTCTTAACCTTATCAATTACTCCCATCATAATTCCTATCACGATGTATCTTACTGAAAATGATGTCAAGACTTGACATCCATTCTCAAGTTTTACATTTCAAATATGAATGATGGTAGCAGTTCAACATAAGATATCAACATATAAATTTATAATTTAAGCTTTTGATATCTTAACGTAAAACAAACATTTCAAGTGTTTAGCAATCGTAGCATCACATGGCAAGATATCAACAAGTAAAGTTGCTATGCAAGTTCTTGATATCTTATCATGATATGGCAATAACATAGTGCAAATATGACAATCATAGCTATCATCAATTCATATATTTTCGATAATACAAGCATGGCATAATCATAGCATCAATACGCATAGCCTCAATTCATATATCTCTCCCCCTTTGTCATCAACAAAAAAGAGAACGATATTAGCAAATTTTTACTAGGTTTATGTCATTTTTCAATAATGAGTGATAGGATACCAATTATACAAACATCTCAAGGAAAACATGACATGAGATAGCTTTGAATACTTCTTCCTTTTTTATTTGTTATTATCTTTTTGCATAAAGGAGGAAGGCTATTTGTGATACCAGCTATTTGTGAGTTTACTTTGAATGAAGTTAAAATCGATGAGAGATTAAATCATACTTCATTTTTACAAGGATCAAGATATGTATGTGAAATAAATCCTTGCAAGTAAAAATACTATCATCTATATTTCAAGAAGGAATTTAGAAGCAGGAATCATTTCATCAAATCTATTTCTCAAAAAAAATATTTTTCACATGATAAATGTATGAGAGATGTATTTGCTAGTTGATTCCATATGTCAAAAATCAATGATGAGAATCAAACTCGATATGCTTATTAAGTTTGGAAGAGGATAATGTATCGAGAGAATCCGATTGTTAGGATACCACTAGTTAAGAGAATCCGAAAATGAAATTAACACTTTCATGCATTCGGACAAGACTATACTATAGATTTTCGAATACAATCATGAAGACAAAACATGCTCATTATTATGGAAATTTTTGTATTAATTTTCAAAATATTATTTTAGGCATGTAATGGCAATTAAGTGATTTGATCATTCAATCAATAAAGTCCAAAAAATAATTTTAACAAGTTTATGCATTCGGACACATCAACATTCCTAATTCTCTTCTTATGAAATCAAATTGTTCTTCACTTTCAGGTTTTGTAAAAATATCAGCTAGTTGATGTTTAGTATTATGGCAATTAACATCATGGCAATACATCAATATCATGGTAATATCATGACATATTAACATCATGGTAATTACACATCAATTTCATGGCTATATTACTTTCTCAAATCATATTTATCATAGAAACCAAGACACAAGGTTTTCAAAGTAGGCATTATAGAAACATTTAATTTCAATGTGAAATCCGATAATGAGTAACGAGATTAAACAACGTAACCTTGCATATGCTCACAAATTAATACATCAAGTAACCATATCAAAGATTAGTAGTCATCAAGGCATTGTGATCAAGGTGAGTAACATAAAGAGTTTACAACAACGTAATTGTTACAACAAGAGATGATTGTGTCCACATATACATATACAAGCTTATTCAGGAGGTGGAAAATTAAAATGCCTAAACAAGGAGTCAAATTGTTGATGAATTTGCTGCAGCTCGGATAGGATTTGATCTTGTCGATGTTCAAGCTGATCTTGTCTTTGTTCAAATCGATCCATCCGAATCTCAATGTCTTCGATAGATGAGGCAGGAGCTTGCTCAAATGGATGCGTTTCCTCAAAGGGACAGATCAGAGGAGATTAAGTACCCCTAAAGACTGGTGTTTCGAGTTCTAGTTCAGGTTGAGGGGGATTGGTTCTTCTAGGCATTCTAACCCAATTATCGTTTCTATAAAAACATCTCAATCGGTGAAGAAGAGTTTTGTTTATTATGCTAAACCTGTCTACTTTCATCACTTCTTCATCGGGTGGTATTGGAATATCATAGGCTTTAAGTATTCTAGTGATTATACTACCATATGAAAGCATCATGTCTTTCTTAGATAGTTCTATCATGTTTTGTTGGATAAGGTAACCAAAACAGATGTTATGTCCTTTCATGATCCAATACATGGTTCCTAATTCCATTTGACTTACTTCATTATGATGGTATTGTTTAGGGAGAATGATGCTAGTTAGGATATGATGAACCTTAGTGTTTAGTAGTAGTAGGTGTTCATAGCTTTTAGGAACTATCACTAAGTTGGGATTACCGAAAATTATTCCTAAAGCTTCAACATATATTATCCCAACTGTTTCATTATCCCACGATTCTCTAAAATAAAGACCTCTATTTTTTACGGGAATGCATATCATGTCGCAAATGAATCTATCCGTAATGGAGATGTGTTATCCTAAGAGATAGGTAGACACTCTTTCTTCTTTATCTACTTGTAGATTGTTATAAAACAATCTAACAAGTCTTGGATAGATGGGTTCACTAATTTATAAAATTGGGAGTAGATCTAAGTTTGCAAACCATTGGATTGTCTCTAAGTCTCTTAGTTCATCTAGATTTACATATTTTCCCTTATTGACACTTCTAAATTCGAAGGAAGAAAATTTTTCAGCATGATATTTTGAATCGAAAAGGGCAAGATCAAAGTCTTCTTCTAATCTCCTCTTCCCTTTATCTCTAGAGGATCTTCTAGAGCCCAAAACTACTGCTATTTAAGAAGATAGTAATGAGCAAGAGTAAATGACTCAAAAATAGAATTTAAAGGCTTCTTAGAGAATACCTTAAGTGAGATCTTCAAGAGAAGGAGAGATTGCTGATCTTTTGCTTCGAAATGAGGAGTATTTGGGATGCTAAGAGGGGAGAAATAGAGGTGGAGAAGCTTTAGAGGTGTAAAGAGGGGAAGGGAGTAAGTTGGGGTCGGTTCCATCGCCGGCCCTAGTTCGGTTTAAAAGGGGGCAAGATTATGGGCCATTGCACCGCTGGTTAGGCGGTGCAACTGCTTGCAACACGTGACAGCCGGCGGTGCTACCACCAGCTGGGTGGTGCCATCGCCTGCAGGCGGTGAACACTTGTTCTGACGGCTGTGTGGTTTGATTTGAATGTTTTTGACTTGAGAAGAGTTTTTATTTGTGGAGCAATCAACTTTACTTATGTAATTACGTAAGAATTTTCATTTTAAGATGAGAAATTTTGCACGATCAAGATAGATCTTGTGACGCGCATACTCTACTTCAAATGTTGTACACATGTTTATGACAGATTATCCAAGTTGGTAAGCTTTGCAAGTTCATGACAAACTTTGCTTACAAGACATAAGTTCATGATATAGGTGGATTCGAAAGTAACGAACAAATCAATTTGATGGGTTCGAAAATCCAGAGGATATGTAAAGGGAGAATAATGGGTTTCCAATTTTGAGGGATCAAATAAGATTGTATCTGTATCGCTCTTATAATTTTAATTTTCTAATCCTCTTTTTGTTATTTAGGCTAGGGTGCATCGCGTGTTCTTTTTGGATCTCGGGTCATGAATATCGAGTATCCAAAGAGTAGGATATTATTTCTTGCTTCCAACTTGTGATGGTTTACGTCTCTACAAGACAGGATAATTTTTAGGTACCCATTAGCTTTTGGGTGCCTCAAAAATTGATTTATATTGTTTATCATATTGCATAGAGTTTATCATGGTTCCTTTAGGAACCCAAATTAATTTGTTCAGACTAATTTTCTTGAATGGACACTGATGCGTTTTGTGTCCATGTTTGCAACAAAAGTTGCATTTGCTTTGGTGTCGAACATGTAAGATAGGGCCTTTTATGAAGGTGGTTGGATTTTGGTGATGACTTCTCACAAATCCGATTCCACTTCTTTTGGGAACGTGACCCTTGTTTGCAAGGATCATGTTCAAAGACTTGCTACCAACCTCGAATTTCTTCAAGGTGTCCTTAAGTAGCAAGTTTTCCTTTTGGAGAGTTTCTAGATCATGACATTTTTCACATTGAGCTAAACTATCATGATATTCAGTTTTTAATTTATCAAAATTGCTAATAAGACTATCATGCTTATTTTTCAGTAATTTATATTTTCTACTAATTGTTTTGCATTCATCAAATAAGTCATTGAAGGCATTTAATAATTCATCAAAGGATAAATCTGCATCAATTAAATTTGTTACCTCTTCTCCGATGGCCATTAAGGCGTAATGAGCAACTTGCTCGGTGTTGGACTCCTCTTCTTCGGATGCGCTCGAGTCATCCGACGTTGCTTTGAGCACCTTCTTCTTTGATGTTCTCTTCTTGGCTTGGGGACAATCACTTTTGTAGTGTCCCTACTTTTTGCACTCGTAGCAAATAACATGATCCTTTATGGATTCAAGTTTATTTTTTGTGTCACTTTTAAACTTGTTTCTCTTAATAAATTTTTTGAATTTCCTTGTTAGAAGTGCCAAGTCATCGTCACAGTCCTCATCACTTGAGTTTTCTCTCAAGTGGTGATCTAAAGTTCTAAGTGCTATATTCTTCCTATTCTTTGGAAAGATGTCTTCTTGCTCTTCATGAGCCTTGCAAGTCATTTCATAGGTCATTAATGATCCGATTAGTTCTTCAAGAGGGAAGTTGTTTAAATCTTTAGCCTCTTGAATAACAGTGACTTTAGGGTCCCAACTCTTAGGAAGGGATCTTATAATCTTATTTACGAGCTCAAAATCCAAAAAACTTTTGCCGAGTCCTTTTAGACCATTGACGACATCCGTGAAACAGGTGTACATGTCACCAATAGTCTCACTCAGTTTCATTCGGAAAAGTTTAAAATAATATATCAAAAGATTGATTTTTGACTCTTTCACTCTACTTGTGCCTTCGTGAGTCACTTCGAGTGTATGCCAAATATCAAACGCGGTTTCATAAACTAAAACACGATTGAACTCATTTTTATCAAGCGCACAAAATAAGACATTCATAACTTTTGCATTAAGAGCGAAAGTTTCTTTTCCAATTCATTCCAATTGATCATCGGAAGAAAAGACTTCGAAAATCCATTTTTGACAAGATTCCAAAGTTTAAAATCCATTGAAATAAGGAAGATCCTCATTCGGGTCTTCCAATAGGTGTAGTCCGTCCCATTGAACATGGGTGGACGTATAATAGAGTGGCCCTCTTGGATTCCGGCGTATGCCATCTCTCTTGGGTTTTAATCTGTTTGAGAGTTAACTCTGCTCTGATACCAATTGTTAGGATCAAGAGCACTAAGAGGGGGGGTGAATTAGTGCAACGGAAAACTTTTGATGATTAAAACTGCATTCGTACGATAAAAGCGATTTTGGTAAGAAAGCCAATTCATAAATCACTTTAACTTTTGATCAAGTGAGATACAGTTAAAGCAAATATATAGAGGCAGTTTACAGTTAAGATAGACTACAGAATGTAATAGCAAACTGGAATATGACGTTCGTACGATAAAAGCGATTTCGGTATGAAAGCCGATTCGTAAATCACTTTAACTTGTTATCAAGCGAGATGCAGTTAAAGCAAAGATATAAAGGCAGTTTGCAGTTATGATGGAAATCAGAATGTAAGCACAAACTGAAATATGATGTTCGTACAATAAAATCGATTTCCGTCTTAATGCCGATTCGGAAAATACTTAACTATGAAACACGTTCGTAAATGAGCAGAAGGCAGTAAGCTACTGAGGAGGTTTGCAGTAAAGATAAGATGCTCAAAGTAAATACAAACCGAGATTTAGAGTGGTTCGGTCAATCTTGATCTACATCCACTTTTGGCTTCCTCCACCGACAAGGTCACCGACGTCCACTAGAGGCCTTCCTTCAATAGGCGAAGCCCAACCACCCTTTTACAGTTTCACTCCTTTTGACGGGCTTAGGAGACAACCCTTACAAACTTTTCTCTCCTCTCTTGAAAGATCAAAACTTGGAAGAAAAGAGGGAGGAGAACTTCTAGCATTTACAAAACTTTTGAGCTCTAAAAATCACATAGTAAGATTGGATTTTCGGTGCCCTTTCATACAGGAAAGGGTGGCGTATATATAGGCCCCAAACTAGTTTGAATTTGGAGCTCAAAAATATCTTTTCTCGGATTTCCGGGGTCCTGGTGGTACTACCTCCTGATTGGGGCGGTACAACCGCTTGATAGAGCTCGGAGATCGAGCTCTAGCGGTGCCACCGCCTGACAGGGGCGGTTGCACCGCCTAGTCTCGCTCGAAGACTGAGCCCAGGCGGTGTCACCGCCCAGCTTTCCTGGGAGACCATCTCCTAGGCGGTGCCACCGCTCGGCAGAAATTCTAGTCCGAATGGGTTGATCCATTCGGCCCAATTTAGGTCTATCAAGGGCCCAATTACCCCAAGATTAAGTTAATGGGATCACCTCCCATTCCTAACTTAATCTACATGCTAACTATGATATTTCTTAAGACTTTTACTGCAACTTGCTCCGGTGCGTCAACCGCTTCTTCCGGCGAGCTTCCGACGAACTTCTGGCAAACATCTGACGAACCTTTAGTGATGCTCCGGCGGACTTCCGGCAAACTCCTGAACTTGCGACGATCCACTTGGCGAGTTCCGACGAGCTTCTTTGGCAAGCTCCTAGACTTCTCGAATTTGTTCCCGCAGAACTTCCGACGACCGTCCGGACTTCCGTCGAACTCTCGAATTCCCAACGTAATCATAGTCTTGACTCCGGCGCAACTCCTACTGCATGTCTTTCTTCCATTGTAGTTAATACTGCACACTTATCTCAACATATGGACTAGATAACAAATGACAATTGACTTCATCATCAAAATCCGAGATTCAACAATGATAATATACCAAATGGATGTACCACATCAACCATGCATCTAGAGAGAATATTCTTTTATTAAACCAATGGTTATAAGAACAATGATAAATAAAACTACCTTCTTAGGTCAGTTCTTATCCTAACCATACTTACCTTTGACACATACTTACCTTTGACACACATATGGATATAGTAACTTAGACAGATGTTTTGTCAGATGAACCTCATGTGGTCTTTTGTAGGATGCATGATAAGAGAGATCTTCTACCTTCAAACTAAAGGGAGAAGAGACATTACATATTGATAATTTTTATTTTAAAAAACAAAACTCTCTTATCATATAAAACTCAACAATCTTTTCTTTTGAAAAAAGGGATCAAGTTGATCAATTTTATTATATCGAATTGACAATCGAATCTGATAATGTTAGGTAAGACGAGGAATTAGGTGAGAGAGAGAGAGAGAGAGAGAGAGAGAGAGAGAAATATTTGACTGATGGATATGTTTAAATTTTCCTTTGTCATCGATCCTGGTGCATTAACGAAACCTAGTAGGACTCATAAGTGGCATTACCGATGACCAGGAGGTAAGCAAATTGTTACTAAAATCAATGCGTGTCGTTCTAGTGGCCCCCACCTTCGATCCCATCTCTTTCTCTTAATATTGTTGCTTGTCATTCGCCTCTCAATTGGTCCTAAGTTAAGGTATTGTAGATTCCCTTAATAATGAACCACATAAGATTTTTTGTAGAAAATATGATATGAGAGATCTTCTACTTTTAAACTAAAGTGAGATAAGAGACTACATATTGATTATTTTTATTTTAGAAAAAAAAATCTCTCTTATCATCTGAAACTCAATGATCTTTCTTTTGGAAAAATGGATCAAGTCGATCATTTTCATTATATCGAACTGACAAATAAATCTAACAATATTAGATAGGATAAGGAATTAGATGCAAGAGAGAAATGTTCGAATGATGGATATTTTTAAATATTTTTTTAAGAATACAAGTTTTCTTTGCCATCGATTCTCGTGTCATTAACGAAACCCTAAGAGACTTACAAGTGGCATTAATAATCACTAGGAGGGTGGGTGAGTCGAGAAAGTCAAGTACAAGTAGACAACTTATTTCTAAAATTAAGGCATTGCAAATTCCCCTAATAATGAACCATCTATAGAATAAAATTCATATGGTATTTTGTAGGAAGCATGATATGAGAGATCTTCTACCTTGAAACTAAAGTTAGATAGGAGACACTACTACATATTGATGATTTTTATCTTAGAAAAAAGTTCTCTCTTATCATCTGAAACTCAACGATCTTTTTTTTTTTTTTTTTGAAAAAATGGATCAAGTCGATTGATTTCATTATATCGAATTGACAATCAAATCTAATAATATTAGATAGGATAAGGAATTTGATAAGAGAGAAATATTTGAATGATTAAAATATTTAATTTTTTTTAAGAAATAAGTTTCCTTCATCACCGATCCTAGTATATTAACATAACACTACAGGATCCACAAGTGATATTACCAATCACTAAGAGGGTAGGCGAGTCGAGAAAGCCATGTATTGATAGACTACTTATCGCTAAAATCAATACATACATCGCTCTAGTGACCCTCGCCTCTGATCCCATCTCTTTCCCCTAACAATGCTGCCTGCCATTTGCGCGCCTCTCGCAATTAGTTTCAAGTTAAGGCATTACATATTCTCCTAATTTCATTGTATCGAATTGACAATCAAATATAATAATATTAGATAGAATGAGGAATTAGGCAAGAGAGAAATATTTGAATGATTGATATTTTTAAAGATTTTATTAAGAAAATAAATTTTCTTTATCATCGATCGATCCTGGTACATTAACGAAACCCTACGAGAATCACTTGTCGAGAAAACCAAATATTGATAAGCTAATTATCATTAAAATCGATACACGTATCGCCCTGCCTTCGACCCCATCTCGTTCCCCTACCAATACTGCCTGCCATTAGCATCTTTTGCAGTTGGTCTAAAGTTAAGGTATTACATATTTCCCTAATAATAATGAACCACCAAATGTACCCCATTACTATGACGGATGGAGCTTGTACCAAATTTAACACCCTCATTGTTCACATGCATATTTTCACATACGCTGCTGCAGTGATCGCCAATACTAGATTATAATTATATACATAATCTCATTGTTACCGGTAAATCTTCATTAACACCGACGTCATCGATCATTCTATCGCGTGATGTCGACGTTGGTCAACGACTGGTAGTTCTGAAATAAGTAACCAAATAATTGTAAGCGAAGAGATCGAGAAATCGAGATTGAGAGACGGCGAGCGCTGTGTAAGCTTCCTCGTCTGTTCCCGCAATGGAGAGAGGGCAGAAGTGTGAGGTGCTGAAGGCGCTTGAGGCTCTCAAGAAGGCATCCAAGGAGATCGAGGCCAACCCCGTTGGGGCCGCCGAGAACGGCGGCGGCGGATGTGATTCCCCTTCCATGAAGGCCCTCCTCCGACTCCAGAGCGGCTCCCGAGACCTCCTATCCGGCGATCCCCAACTCGCCACCCTCTCTGACCTCCTCTACCGCCTCAGATGCCTCGTGTCTTCGTTCCGCTCCTCCTCGTGCCGCGACGGTGGCGGCGAGTGTGGGCGTGGTGGTGGTGATGGTAAAGGTGGGATATTTGGATCAATCCGATGGCGGAGATCTAGCCACAGCCACGAGATCTCACGTGTGGCCGGATCGATTGGCGCCGAGATCCAGTCGTGGATCGACCGGGAAAGCGCCGACCGCCTCATCTCTGCCCTACGTTCATTCTCCCCCCCTGTTGCCCGTGACGCGGAAGTCGAGGAAGGGGAGTCGCTGGTGCGCGCCCTGGAGTCGCGCGTCTCTCAGGGCTTCGATCTCAGCCTGCAGGACGTGCTCCTCCGCTCCGGGGCCTTCGCCGCCGTGGAGTCCGCCCTCGCCGACGCGGCGGCACCGAAGCGGGTCCGCGAGTGCGCGGCCGCGGCGGTGCTTGCACTCGTCCGCTTCAACAAGGCTGTCTTCGTGGGCCCAGTCCTCATGGGCCCCACATTGGGCGCCCTCGTCTCCATGTCCTCCGCTTTCGCGTCGGCTGCCGCTCTCCGCTCGCTTAACGGGCTCATCACGGCCATACGAAGCCCGCTGGTGGACGAGCTCCACGCTCGGGGGCATATCCCGCGGCTCGTCGGCCTCCTCGGTATCACCGTCGCCGTCGAGGTGCGGGTGCTGGCGCTGGACTGGGCTCTGCAGATCGGCTACTTCGGCCGGAAGGAAGCCATCGACGCGATGCTCACGGAGGGGCTGATCAAGCGGCTGACGGCGCTACAGAGATCGGACCTGGGCGGCGCCCTCATCGAGATAAACGACGGCGGTGGAGGAGGTGTACGAGTGGGCTGGCTGCGGCGAGGGCGTGGCGGGGAGGACGAGGAGCGGCAATTCCTGGATGCGCAGCCTTTCGCGAGCTGCGTGGCGCTGTGGGCGGTGCAGGTGGAGGTCGGGGAGGGACTGCGGCAGCGGGAGAAGCGGGAGATAAAGAGGGATGTGGTGGCAAGGGTGAAGGAGGCCGCCGCTACGGAGGCGGAGGCGGCCACCGTGCTAGCCGAGGTCCTGTGGGGGTCCACCATCTGGTGATCCGCGAACCCAAACAAGAACGTCACGTGACACGTGCGTTTTGGTCTTTGTTTCGTGTCGTTTCACTCGTCTCGTCTCGCGCATCTCTTCTTCTGGCTTTATATGGGAAGAAGGGACAAAAGGAGTCTATGGGGCTGCGGGGATGGTTAGATGCAGTGCATGAGGAAGTGCTGCCGGTTAGAGTTGTGGTTGGTTCAGTGCATGAAGAACTGCTCCAGGGTTAAGAGTTGTGGTTAGGTTGAGTGCATAAACAAGTGCTCCAGGGTTAGAGTTGGTTGGGGTTGATAGATGAAAGCTTGGTTTTATAAGGGATCCACTATTTTGATGGTCAATTATTGTACAAATATGCTTCATTTAGTATTTAGATGGTTTTATAAGCAAAATAAATTTCATTGCTATATACAAATTTAGCATTTGTATATACAAGTAAAATTGTTTACATAGGTGATGGGGAAGTCATTGGATCTGTGTCATCGGACACAAATTTGGATATATAAGAGTATTTATACGTTGGAACATTATAACTGTCAATTGTTTTAATTACTTCTCTGCTATCCATAATTAGTGCCGTAACATTGTGATGTTTTATTGAAATATTTCTGTAGAAGGTTTATATTAACTTGCTAATTTTGATTTAGCACCCTAGAACTTTCTATTTTAAGGGAAACACAAAAGAAGATAGTAAGACAAAAAAAAGTAGAAACAAATAGAGTTGACAGATATTTTAAAAAAATAAAAAATATTATTATATAAAATTATATATATCTACATATATGTATATATATATATATATATATATATATATATATATATATATGTGTATATATATATGTGTGTATATATATATATGTATAAATATATATATATATATATATATATATATATATATATATATATATATTATATAACGCTCACACTTGAATTTAAACCCGAGATATATCAATAATACATTAATCAAACATATATCTCAATCGAAGTCATTGAAACAATATACTTATCGATCGTATATCTCAACGAAAATCGTTATGGGCATTGAGAACCGAGAAAGATCAAACAAAGAAATCACGTACAATATGTTAGTGTAAGTAACTTTTTTAGCCGTGGCCTCGGGGCCGTCGCGGCTTGGTTCGGGTCCGGAAGGCGGTGATCTCCTTGGGGGCGCTCCTCGAGGTCTCCTGGCGGCCGAGCTCGGTGGTTCGGGTCGGGAGGTCGGTTCGGCAGCTCGGGTCACCCGGTCGGGTCGGGAGGCAGCTCGGGTCGGCGATTCGGGTCGGCGGCTCGGGTCGGGAGGCAGCTCCGCCGCAGCTTCGGGAAGAGGCAACACCGTCTTGCACCTGCACACAGGTCGGGCCGGGAGCTCGGCCCGACCCCTCCGACGATCAAGTTAGAGAAGGATGTGGAGGGGATTGTGGATGATGCAGAAGAAGAGTCTCTGAGTGTTGTGTTTGAGTGAGTTCCTCTCCAAGCTCGGCGGTTCGGGTCGGGAGGTCGGGTCGTCCCGGTCGGGAAGAAGCTCCGCCACAGCGCCAGGAAGAGGCGACACCGTCTCGCACCTCCGTCTGTTGAGTGTGTGATCCCCCCAGCTCGGCGGTTCGGGTCGGGAGGTCGGGTCGTCCCGGTCGGGAAGAAGCTCCGCCACAGCGCCAGGAAGAGGCGACACCGTCTCGCACCTCCGTCTGTTGAGTGTATGATCCCCCCAGCTCGGCGGTTCGGGTCGGGAGGTCGGGTCGTCCCGGTCGGGAAGAAGCTCCGCCACAACGCCAGGAAGAGGCGACACCGTCTCGCACCTCCGTCTGTTGAGTGTATGATCCCCCCTTTTTGCCAAGGGCTCGGGGGTATTTATAGAGGAGGTTTGATGTTACCGCTGGGGTTGTGTGGGAGGCCGAGCTGCTGCAGGGTACGGAGAGCCTCGGGCAGTGTGTTGCTCAGGGGGTTGCGTGGGAGATCGGGGGATCGCAGGGTATGGGCGAGCTTCAACCATTACCTGCTTTTGTCCCGTCCGGCTGTGCTGGGTCTGCCATTTTTTGCCATATCATATGCCCCCCCGAAAGGAGCTATGCGTCGGTTCTTGAATGCAGGGGGTCCGATGCATGGCTTTTTACTTCAGGTGGGCTGGTCATGCATAGCCGAGGAGCACAACGTAGGCGGGGTGACCGCGCAGGTGTGATCTCGGGATGGCGTAGAGCCGAGGGCCGAGGAGCACAACGCAGGCGGGGCAACCGCGCAGGTGTGATCTCGGGATGGCGTAGAGCCGAGGGCCGAGGAGCACAACGCAATCGGGGTGACCGCGCAGGCGTGATCTTGGGAGGCATAGAGCCGAGGGCCGAGGAGCACAACGCAGGCGGGGCAACCGCGCAGGTGTGGTCTCGGGATGGCGTAGAGCCGAGGGCCGAGGAGCACAACGCAGGCGGGTTGGCCGCGCTGGTGTGGTCTCGGGATGGCGTAGAGCCGAGGGCCGAGGAGCACAACGCAGGCGGGGTGACCGCGCAGGTGTGATCTCGGGTAGCGTAAAGCCGAAGAGCCGAGGAGCACGACGCAGGCGGGCAGGCCGCGCAGGCATGGTCTCGGGTGGCGTAAAGCCGAAGAGCCGAGGAGCACGAAGCAGGCGGGCAGGCCGCGCAGGCGTGGTCTCGGGTGGCGTAAAGTCGAAGAGCCGAGGAGCACGACGCAGGCGGGCAGGCCGCGCAGGCGTGGTCTCGGGTGGCGTAAAGCCGAAGAGCCGAGGAGCACGACGCAGGCGGGCAGGCCGCGCAGGCGTGGTCTCGGGTGGCGTAAAGCCGAAGAGCCGAGGAGCACGACGCAGGCGGGCAGGCCGCGCAGGCGTGGTCTCGGGTGGCGTAGAGCCGAAGAGCCGAGGAGCACGACGCAGGCGGGCAGGCCGCGCAGGCGTGGTCTCGGGTGGCGTAAAGCCGAAGAGCCGAGGAGCACGACGCAGGCGTGGTCTCGGGTGGCGTAAAGCCGAAGAGACGAGGAGCACGACGCAGGCGGGCAGGCCGCGCAGGCGTGGTCTCGGGTGGCGTAAAGTCGAAGAGCCGAGGAGCACGGCGCAGGCGGGCAGGCCGCGCAGGCGTTGTCTCGGGTGGCGTAAAGCCGAAGAGCCGAGGAGCACGACGCAGGCGGGCAGGCCGCGCAGGCGTGGTCTCGGGTGGCGTAGGGCCGAAGAGCCGAGGAGCACGGCGCAGGCGGGCAGGCCGCGCAGGCGTGGTCTCGGGTGGCGTAAAGCCGAAGAGCCGAGGAGCACGACGCAGACGGGCAGGCCGCGCAGGCGTGGTCTCGGGTGGCGTAAAGCCGAAGAGCCGAGGAGCACGGCGCAGGCGGGCAGGCCGCGCAGGCGTGGTCTCGGGTGGCGTAAAGCCGAAGAGCCGAGGAGCACGACGCAGGCGGGCAGGCCGCGCAGGCGTGGTCTCGGGTGGCGTAAGGCCGAAGAGCCGAGGAGCACGACGCAGGCGGGCAGGCCGCGCAGGCGTGTCCCGGGTGGTGTAAAGCTAGAGGGCCGAGGAGTTCGGCGCGGGCAGGCTGGCCGTGCAGACGTGTCTCGGGGTTTATGGAGCCGAGGGGCACGAAGCGGGCGTACTGGCGGCACTGGTCTGTCTCGGGAACATGGAGCCAAGGAGCACGACGCAGGCGGCTGGCGGCGCAGGTGTGGTCTCGGGCATTACGCGAACGAGGAGCACGACGCAGGCGGGCAGACCGCGCAGGCGTGGTCGCAAGGGCCATGCGACCGAGTAGCACGATCAGGCGGGCAGGACGCGAGGACGTGGCCTCGGGCACCACGCGGCCGAGGAACACGACAGGCGGTCGGGCCGCGCCGAGGTGGGTCTCGGTAGAGATTGGCCGAGGTGCTCGGTGCAGGCAGGCTGCGACCGAGGGACGCCGCTTAGGCGAGCAGGCCGCGCTGAGGTGGGATTTCGGCAGAGAGTCGCCGAGGTGCTCGGTGCAGGCAGGCTGCGACCGAGGTGGTGGGCTTGGCAAGCATGGAGCTGCGGGGTTCGGCGCAGGCAAGCCGCGGCCGAGGGGCGTGAACCAGGTGGATATGGCCGTGGAGGTCGGCGCGGGCAGGCTGGCCGTGCAGACGTGGCTTGGGGTTTATGGAGCCGAGGGGCACGACGCGGGCGTACTGGCGGCACTGGTCTGTCTCGGGAACATGGGGCCAAGGAGCACGACGCAGGCGGGGCGGCGCAGGTGTGGTCTTGGGCATTACGCGACCGAGGAGCACGACGCAGGCGGGCAGACCGCGCAGGCGTGGTCGCAAGGGCCATGCGACCGAGTAGCTCGATCAGGCGGGCAGGACGCGAGGACGTGGCCTCGGGCACCACGCGGCCGAGGAACACGACAGGCGGTCGGGCCGCGCCGAGGTGGGTCTCGGCAGAGATTGGCCGAGGTGCTCGGTGCAGGCAGGCTGCGACCGAGGGACGCCGCTTAGGCGGGCAGGCCGCGCTGAGGTGGGATTTCGGCAGAGAGTCACCGAGGTGCTCGGTGCAGGCAGGCTGCGACCGAGGTGGTGGGCTTGGCAAGCATGGAGCTGCGGGGTTCGGCGCAGGCAAGCCGCGGCCGAGGGGCGTGAACCAGGTGGATATGGCCGTGGAGGTCGGCGCGGGCAGGCTGGCCGTGCAGACGTGGCTCGGGGTTTATGGAGCCGAGGGGCACGACGCGGGCGTACTAGCGGCACTGGTCTGTCTCGGGAACATGGGGCCAAGGAGCACGACGCAGGCGGGGTGACCGCGCAGGCGTGGTCGCGAGGGTCATGCGACCGAGTAGCACGATCAGGCGGGCAGGACGCGAGGACGTGGCCTCGGGCACCACGCGGCCGAGGAACACGACAGGCGGTCGGGCCGCGCCGAGGTGGATCTCGGTAGTGATTGGCCTAGGTGCTCGGTGTGGGCGGATAGACCGCGCATGGGGCCGAGGCAGCGTGCAGCACGTTGGCTGCGCATGTGGCCGAGTGGCCGATGTTAGGATCGAGAGCACTAAGAGGGGGGGGGGGTGAATTAGTGCAGCGGAAATCTTACAGCGATTAAAAACCAAAAGCTGCGTTCGTTCAAAAACTATTATGATGCAAAAGCAAATTCTCAGTTTGTATCTAAGTGCAGTTTGCGTCTAAGCGCAGATTGTGTCTAAGCGCAGTTTTGCGTCTAAGCGCAGTTTACGTCTAAACTCAGATTTACGTCTAAACACAGTTTTACGTCTAAACGCAGATTTACGTCTAAACGCAGATTTACGTCTAAACGCAGATTTACGTCTGAACGCAGATTTACGTCTAAACTCAGATTTACGTCTTAAACTCAGATTTACGTCTAAACGCAGATTTACGTCTAAACGCAGTTTTACGTCTAAACGCAGTTTTACATCTAGACGCAGATTTACGTCTAAACTTTGAAACTTGTTTGTATACTCGCAGAAGGCAGTATGCAGTTGAAATCAAGACATAAACGTGAACTGAGATCTGATGATTGAGCGAGGAAAGCCGATTTACGTCTGAATGCAGTTTTACGTTTAAATGTTGAAACTCGTTCGTAAAATCGTAGAGGACAGATTGCAGTTATCAATAGGATTAAAATGTAAGTGTAAACTGCAAAGAAGCTCGTTCGTAAAAGCACGGAAAACAGTTCTGCAGAATCAAACGTAAACGTAAACTGTAATGTATGAAAATACGAATTTACGTCTGAATGCAGATTCGGAAGAACAGCACTTAGAACTTGTTCGTGAAAGCGCAGAGAGCAGTAGTAATGAGGGAGGTTTGCAGTAATGATAAAGTGCTCGAAAATAAACGCAAACCAGAGATTTAGAGTGGTTCGGTCAGCCTTGACCTACTCCACTTTTGGCTTCCTCCACCGATGAGGTTGCCGACGTCAACTAGGTGCCTTCCTTCAATGGGCGAAGGCCAAACTGCCCTTTTACAATTTCTCTCCTTTTGACAGGCTCAGGAGACAACCTTTACAGACCTTTCTCTCCTCACTTTACAACTGAAAACTTGAAGAACAGAAGGAGGAGACTTAAAGGCTTTACAACACTTTTGAGCTCTTAGAATCACAGAAAAGATCAAGATTTCGGTGTAGGTCTGTATCTTTTCAGTGCTGAATGGGTGGGGTATTTATAGGCCCCAACCCAATTCAAAATTCGAGCTCAAAACGATCAAATCGATCAAATCCCAGAATTCTGGGATCAGGCGGTTGCACCTCTTGACTGGAGAGGTGGCACCGCCTGGCAGAGCTCGAAGACTGAGCTCAGGCGATTGCTCCTCTCTGCCTGAGCTCGAAGACTGAGCTCGATGGTTGCATCACCTGGCAGAGCTCGAAGACTGAGCTCGGTGGTTGCATCACCTGGCAGAGCTCGAAATCTGAGCTCGGTGGTTGCATCACCTGCCAGAGCTCGAAACTGAGCTCAGGCTGATGCACCTCTCTGCCAGAGCTCGAAGACTGAGCTCGGTGATTGCATCACCTGGCAGAGCTCGAGACTGAGCTCAGGCTGATGCTCCTCTCTGCCAGAGCTCGAAGACTGAGCTCGGTGGTTGCATCGCCTGGCAGAGCTCGAAACTTGAGCTCTGGCGGTGCTACCTCTTGGCAGAGGAGGTTGCACCGCCCAGTCTAGCTCGAAGACTGAGCTCTGGGCGGTTGCACCTCTTGGCTGGGGCGGTTGCACCTCCCAGCCTCGCAGCCCTGGCGGTTGCACCTCCTGGCTGGGGCGGTTGCACCTCCCAACCTCACAGCCCAGGCGGTTGCACCTCCTGGCTGGGGCGGTTGCACCTCCTGGTGCAATCAGGGTCCGAATGGTTCACTCCATTCGGCCCAATTTGAATCTTTTCAGGGGCCCAATTGCCCCAAGATTAAGCTAATGGGATCACCTCCCATTTTCATGCTTAATCATCATGCTAACTACGATTAACTCTAAGACAACTTCTGCAGCTCTGCTCCGATGCGTCAATCGCTTCTTCCGGCGAGTTTCCGGCCAACTTCCGTCGATCATCCGATAAACCCTCGGTGATCCTTCTGCGGACATCCGGCATACTCCTGGACTTTGCGACGATCCACTTGGCGAGTTTCGACGAGCTTCGCTTGGCAAGCTTCTGGACTTCTCGGATCTGTTCTCGCTGAACCTCCGACGACCGTCCGAACTTCCGTCGAACTCTCGAACTCCCAACATGATCATGATCTTGACTCCGGCGCAACACCTGCTGCTTGTCTTACTCTCATCGTAGTTAATCCTGCACACTTATCTCAACACATAGATTAGATAACAAATGACAATTGACTTCATCATCAAAATCCGAGATTCAACAATCTCCCCCTTTTTGATGATGACAATCAATTGATAAAGGAGTTGTCCTTAACTCCCCCTATCTATATGCCATAGTTGAGATAAGTCAACCTTGAATTCAAGACCAAGGAATTCAAGTGACGTATTGATAAGTTAGATCAGTTAAACTTATCAATACTCTCATCATGATGCCCATCATGATGTATCTCTTCAAGATTGATGTCAAAGCATGACATACATCATCAAGTTTGTATGATAGTGTTTGTAACTATTCATCATGTAATAATATAAAGCTACGAAGTACTTTTTACATGATGCACACATTTGAGATTTTCTAGCAAGTTTGCATTTTCTTCACAATATCAAATCAAGACACGATGCAAACTATAGCGCATGTTCACATATCTCTTGGTGATGCAAGGATGGCATAACATTGTTTATAGCATCACTCAAGTATTTGCAACTATGACATAGATATGATTATGGCAGTTCAGCTATGACATAGTGTTTATCAATTCATATGTTTCTCCCCCTTTGTCATCAACAAAAAGCATGATAGCATTATCAAGCATATAAAGGAAGTCATGACACATATATCTCTTTATTGTTTTTGCTTGATGGAGGAAAGTCATTTTTCAAAGAGTTTTCATAAGAGTGTATAGGAACATCCCATTTTTAGCATACAAACCGAAACATGAACTTCTTACATGCATTTGGTTAAAAATATTTGTCACATAATTTGCAACATGTTATTTGATCAAGCGTTGTCAAGACATGTAATAGTAATATCATCCGAAAGATAATTTTAACTAGTTAAAGTATTCGGACAATTCAACATTCCTAATTCTCTTCTTATGTAATCAAATTGTTCTTCACATAGGGGTTTTGTGAAGATATCAGCCAGTTGATGTTTGGTATCAATAAACTCTATAGTTACATCATGATTAGTGACATGATCTCGTATAAAGTGATGTCTAATATCAATGTGTTTTGTTCTTGAGTGTTGTATAAGATTTTTAGTTAAGCATATTGCACTCGTGTTATCACATTTAATGGGAATATCTTTAAGATTCACTTTGTAATCTTCTAAAGTGTTTTTCATCCATACAACTTGTGCACAGCATGCACTTGCTGCAATGTATTCAGCTTCGGTTGTTGATAGGGCAACCGAGTTTTGTTTCTTAGATGACCAGGATACAAGGGCATGTCCTAAAAATTGACATGATCCTGATGTGCTTTTTCTGTCTAGTCTACAGCCAGCGAAGTCCGCATCAGCATAAGCTGTTAATTCAAAATTTTCTGATTTTGGGTACCATAATCCTAGATTGGTAGTTCCATTAAGATATCTGAGTATTCTTTTGACTGCTTTGAGATGAGATATCTTAGGGTCTGATTGAAATCTAGCACAGAGTCCTACACTGAAACATGATGTCTGGTCTGGTGGCAGTGAGGTAAAGTAAACTTCCTATCATACCCCTATAGGTTTTTTGATCGAAGCTTTCTCCATTCTCATCAATTTCTAACTTAGTGGAGGTGCTCATAGGAGTGTCAATGGCTTTTGAATTATTCATTTTGAACTTCTTTAGCAAACTCACAGCATATTTGGTTTGACTAATAAAGATGCCATGGCTTAGTTGTTTGATTTGTAGGCCTAAGAAGAATGTTAACTCTCCCATTAGACTCATTTCGAATTCATGACTCATAGTTTTCGCAAAGGATTCACAAAGAGATTCATTTGTAGAACCAAAGATAATATCATCAACATAAATCTGAACAATGAGAAAATTATTTTCAAAATTCTTGATAAACAATGTAGTATCAACCTTGCCTTTTATGAAATTATTTTCAATGAGAAAAGAGCTAAGTCTCTCATACCAAGCCCTTGGGGCTTGTTTTAAACCATAGAGAGCTTTAGTTAATCTAAACACATGATTAGGGTAGCCATTATTTTCAAATCCAGGAGGTTGTTCAACATAAACTTCTTCGGAAATGAAACCATTTAAAAAAGCGCTTTTAACATCCATTTGAAATAACTTAAAATTATTGCAACTAGCGTAGGCAAGGAGCATCCTTATGGCTTCCAATCGAGCCACAGGTGCGAAGGTTTCTTCGTAATCGATACATTCTTCTTGGTTGAAACCTTTGGCCACTAATCTAGCCTTGTTTCTAACCACGATACCATTTTCATCTTGCTTGTTTCTAAAGACCCATTTAGTACCAATTACTAAATGGTCATTTGGCCTAGGAACAAGCGTCCACACCTCATTTCTCTCAAATTGATTTAATTCATCTTGCATTGCGATAATCCATGAATCATCTTTCATGGCTTCATCAACACATTTGGGTTCAATTTGGGAGAGAAAAGCGGCGTTGGCACAAAAGTTTTTAAAAGAAGATCGTGTTTGAACCCCCTTTGATGTGTCTCCTAGGATTAGCTCCTTAGGATGAGCATCTATATACTTCCAATCCTTGGGTAAGGATGTTTTGGAAGTGGATGCATCCAAGTTGCTAGTTGGAGACGGGGTTTCGTTTAAATTCAAGGAATCAAAATTAACATCATCATCAAGATCATTTTTCTTAATTTCTGAAATCTCATTGAAAACAACATGGATGGATTCTTCAATAATTAAGGTTCTTTTATTGAAGATGCGAAAAGCTTTAGAAACCGAAGAATAACCAAGAAAGATTCCTTCATCAGATTTAGCATCGAATTTTCCTAAGTTATCCTTTTCATTCAAGATAAAACACTTACACCCAAAGACTTTAAAATATGAGACATTGGGTTTTTTGTTATTCCATAACTCATAAGGAGTTTTGGTGAGTAAGGGTCTTACTAGGACTCTATTTAAAATATAGCATGCAGTGTTTACAGCTTCGGCCCAAAAATATTTGGGTAGGCTATGTTCATTCAACATGGTTCTTGCCATTTCTTGTAAATTTCGATTTTTTCTTTCTACTACCCCATTTTGTTGAGGATTTCTTGGAGTAGAGAAGTTATGGTTGTATCCGTTGAGTTCACAGAATTCTTGGAAGTCATGGTTTTGAAATTCTCCACCATGATCACTTCTAATTGACGAAATCATAGATTCCTTCTCATTTTGAACAAGTTTACAAAACTTGGTAAAATATCTAAAGCATTCATTTTTTTGTTTTAAGAAGTAGGTCCATGTATATCTGCTGTAGTCATCAATAATGACAAAGGCGTATTTGCTACCTCCTAGACTCGATGTAGAGATTGGTCCGAACAAGTCCATATGGATCAATTGTAAGGGCCTAGAGGTGCTTATTTGATTCTTAGCTTTGAAGCTACCCCTAGTTTGCTTACCTAATTGGCAAGCATCACATACATTATCTTTGATGAACTTGATATGAGGAATTCCTCTTACAAGTTCTCTTGATGATACTTAAGTGATTAGTTTCATGCTAGCATGACCTAATCTTCTATGCCATAGCCAAGCATCCTCATTCATAACGGCAAAGCACATTTCATCACATAAGTCATTGATGTCAATAGTGTATACGTTGTTTTGTTTTAATGCAATCATAGATATATTTTTGTGTGATTTTTCAATGATGCAGGCATTAGATTCAAATCTTATAATATATCATTTATCACATAATTGACTAATGCTCAAGAGGTTATGTTTTAAACCATCAACTAGTAAAACATCTTCAATAGAGAGGTTGGATTTGTTACCTATGATTCCTTTGCCAATGATTTTACCCTTGTTGTTGTCTCCGAAGGTGACATATCCTTCGTCTATGCTAGTGAGCTTAGAGAATTGAGATGGATCTCCGGTCATATGCCTTGAGCATCCACTATCAAGGTACCATTTCTTGCTCCTAGCTTACGATTGTTTAGTTTTCTACAAGAAAGGATGATGTTTAGGTACCCATTTGCTTTTGGGTGCCTCATAAATAGATCTACATTTTCTATCATGTTGCATAGAGTTTATCATGGTTCCTTTAGGAACCCAAATTAATTTGTTTGGACTTATTTTCTTGAATGGACAACAATGTGTCTTGTGTCCAGATTTGCAACAAAAATTGCACTTGGTTTGGTGTTGAACATGTAAGATGGGGCCTTTTACAAAGGTAGTTGGATTTCGGTGAGGACTCCTCACAAATCCAATCCCACTTCTTTTGGGAGCATGACCCTTGTTTGTAAGGATCATGTTTAATGACTTGCTACCAACCTCGAATTTCTTCAAGGTGTCCTTAAGTAGCAAGTTTTCTTTTTGTATAGTTTCTAAATCATGACATTTGATACATGAATTTAAACTATCATGATGTTCGACTTTTAACTTATCAAACTCACAAGTAAGATTATCATGTACCTTTTTTAGCAACTTGTATTTTCTATTTATAACTTTGCATTCATCAAATAAATCATGGAAGGCATTTAATAATTCATCGAAAGATAAATCAGCATCTAATAAATCCGTTACCTCCTCTTCGATGGCCATAAAGGCGTAATGAGCAACTTGCTCGGTGTTGGACTCCTCTTCCTCAGATGCGCTCGAATCATCCCATGTTGCTTGGAGCGCCTTCTTCTTTGTTGTTCTTTTCTTGACTTGGGGACAATCACTTTTGTAGTGTCCCGGCTTTTTACATTCGTAGCAGATCACTTGGTCCTTCTTGGGTTCAAGTTTATTTTTCACATCGTTTTTAAACTTGTTTCTTTTGAAGAATTTCTTAAACTTTCTTGTCAAAAGTGCCAAGTCATCATCACAGTCCTCATCACTTGAGTTTTCTCTCAAGTGGCATTCAGAAGTTTTAAGTGCCATATCCTTCCTGTTCTTTGGAAGGATGTCTTCTTGCTCTTCATGAGCTTTGCAAGTCATTTCGTAGGTCATTAATGACCCGATTAGTTCTTCAAGAGGGAAGTTGCGCAGATCCTTTGCCTCTTGAATGGCAGTGACTTTAGGATCCCAACTTTTAGGAAGGGATCTTAGTATTTTATTTACGAGTTCAAAATCCGAAAAACTTTTTCCGAGTCCTTTTAGACCGTTGACGACATCCGTGAAACGGGTAAACATGTCGCCAATGGTTTCACTCGGTTTCATTCGGAAAAGTTCAAAAGAATGCAGCAACAGATTGATTTTTGACTCTTTCACTCTACTTGTGCCCTCGTGGGTCACTTCAAGTGTGTGCCAAATATCAAAAGCAGTTTCGCAAGTTGAAACACGATTAAACTCGTTTTTATCAAGTGCGCAAAATAAGGCATTCATAGCCTTTGCATTAAGAGCGAAAGCCTTCTTCTCCAAATCGTTCCAATCGATCATTGGAAGAGAAGATTTTGAAAATCCATTTTCAACAAGGTTCCATAGTTCAAAATCCATAGAAATAAGAAAGATCCTCATTCGGGTCTTCCAGTAAGTGTAGTCCGTTCCACTGAACATGGGTGGACGTGTAATCGATGTTGAATCTCGGATTTTGATGATGAAGTCAATTGTCATTTGTTATCTAATCTATGTGTTGAGATAAGTGTGCAGGATTAACTACGATGAGATTAAGACAAGCAGCAGGAGTTGCCCCGGAGTCAAGATCATGATCACGTTGGGAGTTCGAGAGTTCGACGGAAGCTTGGACGGTCGTCGGAGGTTCAGAGAGAACAGATCCGAGAAGTCCAGAAGCTTGCCAAGCGAAGCTCGTCGGAACTCGCCAAGTGGATCGTCGCAAAGTCCAGGAGTATGCCGGATGTCCGCAGGAGGATCACCGAGGGTTATCGGTTGATCGACGGAAGTTGGCCGGAAACTCGCCGGAAGAAGCGATTGACGCATCGGAGCAAGCTGCAGGAGTTGTCTTAGAGATAATCGTAGTTAGCACGATGATTAAGCAGGAAAATGGGAGGTGAACCCATTAGCTTAATCTTGGGGCAATTGGGCCCCTGAAAAGATTCAAGTGGGTCGAATGGAGTGAACCATTCGGACCCTGATTGCACCAGGAGGTGCAACCGCCCCAGCCAGGAGGTGCAACCGCCTGGGCTGAGGGGTTGAGAGGTGCAACCGCCCCAGCCAGGAGGTGCAACCGCCTGGGCTGTGGGGCTGGGAGGTGCAACCGCCCCAGCCAGGAGGTGCAACCGCCAGGGGTGCACGGCTGGGAGGTGCAACCGCCCCAGCCAGGAGGTGCAACCGCCAGGGGTGCACGGCTGGGAGGTGCAACCGCTCCAGCCAAGAGGTTGCACCGCCAGAGCTCAAGTTCCGAGCTCTGCCAGGCGATGCAACCACCAAGCTCAGTCTTCGAGCTTTGGCAGAGTGGTGCATCAGCCTGAGCTCAGTCTCGAGCTTTGCAAGGTGATGAATTCACCAAGCTCAGTCTTCGAGCTATGGCAGAATGGTGCATCAGCTTGAGCTCAGTTTGGAGCTCTGCCAAGTGATGCAACCACCGAGCTCAGATTTCGAGCTCTGCCAGGTGATGCAACCACCAAGCTCAGTCTTCGAGCTCTGCCAGGTGATGCAACCATTGAGCTCAGTCTTCGAGCTCTGGCAGAGAAGAAGCAATCGGCAGAGCTCAGTCTTCGAGCTCTGCCAGGCGGTGCCACCTCTCCAGTCGAGAGGTGCAACCGCCTGATCCCAGAAATTCTGGGATTAGATCGATTTGATCGTTTTGAGCTCGAATTTTGAACTGGGTTGGGGCCTATAAATACCCCACCCATTCAGCACTGAAAAGGCACAGACCCATACCGAAATTGTGATCTTTTCTGTGATTCTAAAGAGCTCAAAAGTGTTGTAAATCCTTGAGTCTCCTCCTTCTGTTCTTCAAGTGTTCAACTGTAAAGTGAGGAGAGAAAGGTCTGTAAAGGTTGTCTCCTAAGCCTGTCAAAAGGAGAGAAACTGTAAGAGGGAAGTTTGGCCTTCGCCCATTGAAGGAAGGCAGCTAGTTGACGTCGGCAACCTCATCGGTGGAGGAAGCCAAAAGTGGAGTAGGTCAAGGCTGACCGAACCACTATAAATCTCTGGTTTGCGTTTAATTTCGAGCACTTTATCATTACTGCAAACCTCCCTCATCACTACTGCTCTCTGCGCTTTCACGAACAAGTTCTAAGTGCTGTTCTTCCAAATCTGGATTCAGACGTAAACTCGCATTTTCGTACATTATAGTTTACGTTTACGTTTGATTCTGCAGAACTGTTTTCTGCGCTTTTACGAACGAGCTTCCTTGCAGTTTACGCTTGCATTTTAATCCTATTAATAACTGCAATCTGTCCTCTACGATTTTACGAACGAGTTTTAACATTTAGACGTAAAACTGCATTCGGACGTAAATCGGCTTTCTTCGCTCAATCATCAGATTTCAGTTTACGTTTACGTCTTGATTTCAACTACATACTGCCTTCTGCGAATATACAAACGAGTTTCAAAGTTTAGACGCAAATCTGCGTTTAGACGTAAAACTGCGTTTAAACGTAAAACTGCGTTTAGACGTAAATCTGCGTTTAGACGTAAAACTACGTTCAGACGTAAAACTGCGTTTAAACGTAAAACTGCGTTTAGACGTAAATCTGCGTTTAGACGTAAAACTACGTTTAGACGTAAAACTGCGCTTAGACGCAATCTGTGCTTAGACGCAATCTGCGCTTAGACGCAAAACTGCGCTTAGACGCAATCTGCGCTTAAGACGCAAACTGCACTTAGATACAAACTGAGAATTTGCTTTTGCATCATAATCGTTTTTGAACAAACGCAGCTTTTTGTTTTTTAAATTATTATAAAATTTCCGCTGCACTAATTCACCCCCCCCCTCTTAGTGCTCTTGATCCTAACAATTGGTATCAGAGCTCGGTTAACTCTCTAAAGGATTAAAACCCAAGAGAGATGGCATACGCCGGAAACCAAGAGGGGCATTCAATTACACGTCCACCCATGTTCAGTGGAACGGACTACACTTACTGGAAGACCCGAATGAGGATCTTTCTTATTTCTATGGATTTAGAACTGTGGAACCTTGTTGAAAATGGATTTTCAAAACCTTCTCCTCCAATGATCGATTGGAACGATTTGGAGAAGAAGACTTTCGCTCTTAATGCAAAGGCTATGAATGCCTTATTTTGCGCTCTTGATAAAAACGAGTTTAATCGCGTTTCAACGTGCGAAACTGCTTTTGATATTTGGCACACACTTGAAGTGACCCACGAGGGCACAAGTAGAGTGAAAGAGTCAAAAATCAATCTGTTGCTGCATTCTTTTGAACTTTTTCGAATGAAACCGAGTGAAACCATTGGCGACATGTTCACCCGTTTCACGGATGTCGTCAACGGTTTAAAAGGTCTCGGAAAGAGCTTTTCGGATTTTGAGCTTGTTAATAAGATACTAAGATCCCTTCCTAAGAGTTGGGATCCTAAAGTCACCGCCATTCAAGAGGCAAAAGATCTGCAAAATTTCCCTCTTGAAGAACTAATCGGGTCATTAATGACCTACGAAATGACCTGCAAAGCTCATGAAGAGCAGGAAGACATCCTTCCAAAGAACAGGAAGGATATGGCACTTAAGACTTCTGAATGCCACTTGAGAGAAAACTCAAGTGATGAGGATTGTGACGATGACTTGGCACTTTTGACAAGAAAGTTTAAAAAATTCTTCAAAAGAAACAAGTTTAAAAATGATGTGAAAAATAAACTTGAACCTAAGAAGGACCAGGTGATCTGCTATGAATGTAAAAAGCCGGGACATTACAAAAGTGATTGTCCCCAAGTCAAGAAAAGAACAACAAAGAAGAAGGCGCTCCAAGCAACATGGGATGATTCGAGCGCATCCGAGGAAGAAGAATCCAACACCGAGCAAGTTGCTCATTACGCCTTTATGGCCATCGAAGGGGAGGTAACGGATTTATTAGATGCTGATTTATCTTTCGATGAATTACTAAATGCCTTCCATGATTTATTTGATGAATGCAAAGTTATAAATAAGAAATACAAGTTGCTAAAAAAGCTACATGATAATCTTACTTGTGAGTTTGATAAGTTAAAAGTCGAACATCATGATAGTTTAAACTCATGTATCAAATGTCATGATTTAGAAACTATACAAAAAGAAAACTTGCTGCTTAAGGACACCTTGAAGAAATTCGAGGTTGGTAGCAAGTCATTAAACATGATCCTTACAAACAAGGGTCATGCTCCCAAAAGAAGTGGGATTGGATTTGTGAGGAGTCCTCACCGAAATCCAACTACCTTTGTAAAAGGCCCCACCTTACACGTTCAACGCCAAACCAAGTGCAACTTTTGTTGCAAATCTGGACACAAGACACATTGTTGTCCATTCAAGAAAATAAGTCCAAACAAATTAATTTGGGTTCCTAAAGGAACCATGATAAACTCTATGCAACATGATAGAAAATGTAGATCTATTTATGAGGCACCCAAAAGCAAATGGGTACCTAAACGTCATCCTTTCTTGTAGAAAACTAAACAATTGCAAGCTAGGAGCAAGAAATGGTACCTTGATAGTGGATGCTCAAGGCATATGACCGGAGATCCATCTCAATTCTCTAAGCTCTCTAGCATAGACGAAGGATATGTCACCTTCGGAGACAACAACAAGGGTAAAATCATTGGCAAAGGAACCATTGGTAACAAATCCAACCTCTCTATTGAAGATGTTTTACTAGTTGATGGTTTAAAACATAACCTCTTGAGCATTAGTCAATTATGTGATAAAGGATATATTATAAGATTTGAATCTAATGCCTGCATCATTGAAAAACCACACAAAAATATATCTATGATTGCATTAAAACAAAACAACGTATACACTATTGACATCAATGACTTATGTGATGAAATGTGCTTTGCCGTTATGAATGAGGATGCTTGGCTATGGCATAGAAGATTAGGTCATGCTAGCATGAAACTAATCAATCAAGTATCATCTAGAAAACTTGTAAGAGGAATTCCTCATATCAAGTTCATCAAAGATAATGTATGTGATGCTTGCCAATTAGGTAAGCAAATTAGGGGTAGCTTCAAAGCTAAGAATCAAATAAGCACCTCTAGGCCCTTACAATTGATCCATATGGACTTGTTCGGACCAATCTCTACATCGAGTCTAGGAGGTAGCAAATACGCCTTTGTCATCATTGATGACTACAGCAGATATACATGGACCTACTTCTTAAAACAAAAAAATGAATGCTTTAGACATTTTACCAAGTTTTGTAAACTTGTTCAAAATGAGAAGGAATCTATGATTTCGTCAATTAGAAGTGATCACGGTGGAGAATTTCAAAACCATGACTTCCAAGAATTCTGTGAACTCAACGGATACAACCATAACTTCTCTACTCCAAGAAATCCTCAACAAAATGGGGTAGTAGAAAGAAAAAATCGAAATTTGCAAGAAATGGCTAGAACCATGTTGAATGAACATAGCCTACCCAAATATTTTTGGGCCGAAGCTGTAAACACTGCATGTTATATTTTAAATAGAGTCCTAGTAAGACCCTTACTCACCAAAACTCCTTATGAGCTATGGAATAACAAAAAACCCAATGTCTCATATTTTAAAGTCTTTGGGTGTAAGTGTTTTATCTTGAATGAAAAGGATAACTTAGGAAAATTCGATGCTAAATCTGATGAAGGAATTTTTCTTGGTTATTCTTCGGTTTCTAAAGCTTTTCGCATCTTCAATAAAAGAACTTTAATTATTGAAGAATCCATCCATGTTGTTTTCAATGAAATTTCAGAAATTAAGAAAAATGATCTTGATGATGATATTAATTTTGATTCCTTAAATTTAAACGAAACCCCGTCTCCAACTAGCAACTTGGTTGCATCTACTTCCAAAACATCCTTACCCAAGGATTGGAAGTATATAGATGCTCATCCTAAGGAACTAATCCTAGGAGACACATCAAAGGGGGTTCAAACACGATCTTCTTTTAAAAACTTTTGTGCCAACGCCGCTTTTCTCTCCCAAATTGAACCCAAATGTGTTGATGAAGCCATGAAAGATGATTCATGGATTTTCGCAATGCAAGATGAATTAAATCAATTTGAGAGAAATGAGGTGTGGACGCTTGTTCCTAGGCCAAATGACCATTTAGTAATTGGTACTAAATGGGTCTTTAGAAACAAGCAAGATGAAAATGGTATCGTGGTTAGAAACAAGGCTAGATTAGTGGCCAAAGGTTTCAACCAAGAAGAAGGTATCGATTACGAAGAAACCTTCGCACCTGTGGCTCGACTGGAAGCCATAAGGATGCTCCTTGCCTATGCTAGTTGCAATAATTTTAAATTATTTCAAATGGATGTTAAAAGCGCTTTTCTAAATGGTTTCATTTCCGAAGAAGTTTATGTTGAACAACCTCCTGGATTTGAAAATAATGGCTACCCTAATCATGTGTTTAGATTAACTAAAGCTCTCTATGGTTTAAAGCAAGCCCCAAGGGCTTGGTATGAGAGACTTAGCTCTTTTCTCATTGAAAATAATTTCGTAAAAGGCAAGGTTGATACTACATTGTTTATCAAGAATTTTGAAAATGATTTTCTCATTGTTCAGATTTATGTTGATGACATTATCTTTGGTTCTACAAATGAATCTCTTTGTGAATCCTTTTCGAAAACTATGAGTCATGAATTCGAAATGAGTCTAATGGGAGAGTTAACATTCTTCTTAGGCCTACAAATCAAACAACTAAGCAATGGCATCTTTATTAGTCAAACCAAATATGCTGTAAGTTTGCTAAAGAAGTTTAAAATGAATAATTCAAAAGCCATTGACACTCCTATGAGCACCTCCACTAAGTTAGAAATTGATGAGAATGGAGAAAGCTTCGATCAAAAAACCTATAGGGGTATGATAGGAAGTTTACTTTACCTCACTGCCACCAGACCAGACATTATGTTCAGTGTAGGACTTTGTGCTAGATTTCAATCAGACCCTAAGATATCTCATCTCAAAGCTGTCAAAAGAATACTCAGATATCTTAATGGAACTACCAATCTAGGATTATGGTACCCAAAAACAGAAAATTTTGAATTAACAGCCTATGCTGATGCGGACTTCGCTGGCTGTAAACTAGACAGAAAAAGCACATCAGGATCATGTCAATTTTTAGGACATGCCCTTGTATCCTGGTCATCTAAGAAACAAAACTCGGTTGCCCTATCAACAACCGAAGCTGAATACATTGCAGCAAGTGCATGCTGTGCACAAGTTGTATGGATGAAAAACACTTTAGAAGATTACAAAGTGATTCTTAAAGATATTCCCATTAAATGTGATAACACGAGTGCAATATGCTTAACTAAAAATCCTATACAACACTCAAGAACAAAACACATTGATATTAGACATCACTTTATACGTGATCATGTCACTAATCATGACGTGACCATAGAGTTTATTGATACCAAACATCAACTGGCTGATATCTTCACAAAACCCCTATGTGAAGAACAATTTGTTTACATAAGAAGAGAACTAGGTATATTGATGTGTCCAAACACTTAAACTAGTCTTTCGGATGTTATGACTATTACATGCCTTGACAACGCTTGATCAAACAACATGTTGCAAATATTTTTAACCAAATGCATGTAAAAAGTTCATTTTTCAGGTTGTATGCTAAAAATGGGATGTTCCCGTACTCTCTTATGAAAACTCCTTGGAAAATGACTTTCCTCCGTCAAGCAAAAACAATAAAGTGATATATGTGTCATGACTTCCTTTATTTGCTTGATAATGCTATCATGCTTTTTGTTGATGACAAAGGGGGAGAAAAATATGAATTGATAAACACTATGTCATAGCTGAACTGCCATAATCATATCTATGTCATAGTTGCAAATACTTGAGTGATGCTATAAACAATGTTATGCCATCCTTGCATCACCATGAGATATGTGGAGAAAAATATGAATTGATATACACTATGTCATAGCTGAACTGCCATAATCATATCTATGTCATAGTTGCAAATACTTCAGTGATGCTATAAACAATGTTATGCCATCCTTGCATCACCAAGAGATATGTGAACATGTACTATAGTTTGCATCATATCTTAATTTGATATTGTGAAGAAAATGCAAACTTACTAGAGAATCTCAAATGTAAGCATCATGTAAAAAGTCCTTCGTAGCTTTATATGATTGCATGATGATTGGTTACAAACACTATCATACAAACTTGTTGATGTATGTCATGTCTTGACATAATTCTTGAAGAGATACATCATGATAGGCATCATGATGGGAGCATTGATAAGTTTAACTGATCTAACTTATCAATGCGTCACTTGAATTCAAAGGTCTTGAATTCAAGGTTGACTTATCTCAACTATGGCATATAGATAGGGGGAGTTAAGGATAACTCCTTTATCAATTGATTGTCATCATCAAAAAGGGGGAGATTGTTGAATCTCGGATTTTGATGATGAAGTCAATTGTCATTTGTTATCTAATCTATGTGTTGAGATAAGTGTGCAGGATTAACTACGATGAGATTAAGACAAGCAGCAGGAGTTGCCCCGGAGTCAAGATCATGATCACGTTGGGAGTTCGAGAGTTCGACGGAAGCTTGGACGGTCGTCGGAGGTTCAGAGAGAACAGATCCGAGAAGTCCAGAAGCTTGCCAAGCGAAGCTCGTCGGAACTCGCCAAGTGGATCGTCGCAAAGTCCAGGAGTATGCCGGATGTCCGCAGGAGGATCACCGAGGGTTATCGGTTGATCGACGGAAGTTGGCCGGAAACTCGCCGGAAGAAGCGATTGACGCATCGGAGCAAGCTGCAGGAGTTGTCTTAGAGATAATCGTAGTTAGCACGATGATTAAGCAGGAAAATGGGAGGTGAACCCATTAGCTTAATCTTGGGGCAATTGGGCCCCTGAAAAGATTCAAGTGGGTCGAATGGAGTGAACCATTCGGACCCTGATTGCACCAGGAGGTGCAACCGCCCCAGCCAGGAGGTGCAACCGCCTGGGCTGAGGGGTTGAGAGGTGCAACCGCCCCAGCCAGGAGGTGCAACCGCCTGGGCTGTGGGGCTGGGAGGTGCAACCGCCCCAGCCAGGAGGTGCAACCGCCAGGGGTGCACGGCTGGGAGGTGCAACCGCCCCAGCCAGGAGGTGCAACCGCCAGGGGTGCACGGCTGGGAGGTGCAACCGCTCCAGCCAAGAGGTTGCACCGCCAGAGCTCAAGTTCCGAGCTCTGCCAGGCGATGCAACCACCAAGCTCAGTCTTCGAGCTTTGGCAGAGTGGTGCATCAGCCTGAGCTCAGTCTCGAGCTTTGCAAGGTGATGAATTCACCAAGCTCAGTCTTCGAGCTATGGCAGAATGGTGCATCAGCTTGAGCTCAGTTTGGAGCTCTGCCAAGTGATGCAACCACCGAGCTCAGATTTCGAGCTCTGCCAGGTGATGCAACCACCAAGCTCAGTCTTCGAGCTCTGCCAGGTGATGCAACCATTGAGCTCAGTCTTCGAGCTCTGGCAGAGAAGAAGCAATCGGCAGAGCTCAGTCTTCGAGCTCTGCCAGGCGGTGCCACCTCTCCAGTCGAGAGGTGCAACCGCCTGATCCCAGAAATTCTGGGATTAGATCGATTTGATCGTTTTGAGCTCGAATTTTGAACTGGGTTGGGGCCTATAAATACCCCACCCATTCAGCACTGAAAAGGCACAGACCCATACCGAAATTGTGATCTTTTCTGTGATTCTAAAGAGCTCAAAAGTGTTGTAAATCCTTGAGTCTCCTCCTTCTGTTCTTCAAGTGTTCAACTGTAAAGTGAGGAGAGAAAGGTCTGTAAAGGTTGTCTCCTAAGCCTGTCAAAAGGAGAGAAACTGTAAGAGGGAAGTTTGGCCTTCGCCCATTGAAGGAAGGCAGCTAGTTGACGTCGGCAACCTCATCGGTGGAGGAAGCCAAAAGTGGAGTAGGTCAAGGCTGACCGAACCACTATAAATCTCTGGTTTGCGTTTAATTTCGAGCACTTTATCATTACTGCAAACCTCCCTCATCACTACTGCTCTCTGCGCTTTCACGAACAAGTTCTAAGTGCTGTTCTTCCAAATCTGGATTCAGACGTAAACTCGCATTTTCGTACATTACAGTTTACGTTTACGTTTGATTCTGCAGAACTGTTTTCTGCGCTTTTACGAACGAGCTTCCTTGCAGTTTACGCTTGCATTTTAATCCTATTAATAACTGCAATCTGTCCTCTACGATTTTACGAACGAGTTTTAACATTTAGACGTAAAACTGCATTCGGACGTAAATCGGCTTTCTTCGCTCAATCATCAGATTTCAGTTTACGTTTACGTCTTGATTTCAACTGCATACTGCCTTCTGCGAATATACAAACGAGTTTCAAAGTTTAGACGCAAATCTGCGTTTAGACGTAAAACTGCGTTTAAACGTAAAACTGCGTTTAGACGTAAATCTGCGTTTAGACGTAAAACTACGTTCAGACGTAAAACTGCGTTTAAACGTAAAACTGCGTTTAGACGTAAATCTGCGTTTAGACGTAAAACTACGTTTAGACGTAAAACTGCGCTTAGACGCAATCTGTGCTTAGACGCAATCTGCGCTTAGACGCAAAACTGCGCTTAGACGCAATCTGCGCTTAAGACGCAAACTGCACTTAGATACAAACTGAGAATTTGCTTTTGCATCATAATCGTTTTTGAACAAACGCAGCTTTTTGTTTTTTAAATTATTATAAAATTTCCGCTGCACTAATTCACCCCCCCCCCTCTTAGTGCTCTTGATCCTAACAATCGAATGCCCCTCTTGGTTTCCGGCGTATGCCATCTCTCTTGGGTTTTAATCCTTTAGAGAGTTAACATTGCTCTGATACCAATTGTTAGGATCGAGAGCACTAAGAGGGGGGGGGGGGTGAATTAGTGCAGCGGAAATCTTACAGCGATTAAAAACCAAAAGCTGCGTTCGTTCAAAAACTATTATGATGCAAAAGCAAATTCTCAGTTTGTATCTAAGTGCAGTTTGCGTCTAAGCGCAGATTGCGTCTAAGCGCAGTTTTGCGTCTAAGCGCAGTTTACGTCTAAACTCAGATTTACGTCTAAACACAGTTTTACGTCTAAACGCAGATTTACGTCTAAACGCAGATTTACGTCTAAACGCAGATTTACGTCTGAACGCAGATTTACGTCTAAACTCAGATTTACGTCTTAAACTCAGATTTACGTCTAAACGCAGATTTACGTCTAAACGCAGTTTTACGTCTAAACGCAGTTTTACGTCTAGACGCAGATTTACGTCTAAACTTTGAAACTTGTTTGTATACTCGCAGAAGGCAGTATGCAGTTGAAATCAAGACATAAACGTGAACTGAGATCTGATGATTGAGCGAGGAAAGCCGATTTACGTCTGAATGCAGTTTTACGTTTAAATGTTGAAACTCGTTCGTAAAATCGTAGAGGACAGATTGCAGTTATCAATAGGATTAAAATGTAAGTGTAAACTGCAAAGAAGCTCGTTCATAAAAGCACGGAAAACAGTTCTGCAGAATCAAACGTAAACGTAAACTGTAATGTATGAAAATACGAATTTACGTCTGAATGCAGATTCGGAAGAACAGCACTTAGAACTTGTTCGTGAAAGCGCAGAGAGCAGTAGTAATGAGGGAGGTTTGCAGTAATGATAAAGTGCTCGAAAATAAACGCAAACCAGAGATTTAGAGTGGTTCGGTCAGCCTTGACCTACTCCACTTTTGGCTTCCTCCACCGATGAGGTTGCCGACGTCAACTAGGTGCCTTCCTTCAATGGGCGAAGGCCAAACTGCCCTTTTACAATTTCTCTCCTTTTGACAGGCTCAGGAGACAACCTTTACAGACCTTTCTCTCCTCACTTTACAACTGAAAACTTGAAGAACAGAAGGAGGAGACTTAAAGGCTTTACAACACTTTTGAGCTCTTAGAATCACAGAAAAGATCAAGATTTCGGTGTAGGTCTGTATCTTTTCAGTGCTGAATGGGTGGGGTATTTATAGGCCCCAACCCAATTCAAAATTCGAGCTCAAAACGATCAAATCGATCAAATCCTAGAATTCTGGGATCAGGCGGTTGCACCTCTTGACTAGAGAGGTGGCACCGCCTGGCAGAGCTCGAAGACTGAGCTCAGGCGATTGCTCCTCTCTGCCTGAGCTCGAAGACTGAGCTCGATGGTTGCATCACCTGGCAGAGCTCGAAGACTGAGCTCGGTGGTTGCATCACCTGGCAGAGCTCGAAATCTGAGCTCGGTGGTTGCATCACCTGCCAGAGCTCGAAACTGAGCTCAGGCTGATGCACCTCTCTGCCAGAGCTCGAAGACTGAGCTCGGTGATTGCATCACCTGGCAGAGCTCGAGACTGAGCTCAGGCTGATGCTCCTCTCTGCCAGAGCTCGAAGACTGAGCTCGGTGGTTGCATCGCCTGGCAGAGCTCGAAACTTGAGCTCTGGCGGTGCTACCTCTTGGCAGAGGAGGTTGCACCGCCCAGTCTAGCTCGAAGACTGAGCTCTGGGCGGTTGCACCTCTTGGCTGGGGCGGTTGCACCTCCCAGCCTCGCAGCCCTGGCGGTTGCACCTCCTGGCTGGGGCGGTTGCACCTCCCAACCTCACAGCCCAGGCGGTTGCACCTCCTGGCTGGGGCGGTTGCACCTCCTGGTGCAATCAGGGTCCGAATGGTTCACTCCATTCGGCCCAATTTGAATCTTTTCAGGGGCCCAATTGCCCCAAGATTAAGCTAATGGGATCACCTCCCATTTTCATGCTTAATCATCATGCTAACTACGATTAACTCTAAGACAACTTCTGCAGCTCTGCTCCGATGCGTCAATCGCTTCTTCCGGCGAGTTTTCGGCCAACTTCCGTCGATCATCCGATAAACCCTCGGTGATCCTTCTGTGAACATCCGGCATACTCCTGGACTTTGCGACGATCCACTTGGCGAGTTCCGACGAGCTTCGCTTGGCAAGCTTCTGGACTTCTCGGATCTGTTCTCGCTGAACCTCCGACGACCGTCCGAACTTCCGTCGAACTCTCGAACTCCCAACGTGATCATGATCTTGACTCCGGCGCAACACCTGCTGCTTGTCTTACTCTCATCGTAGTTAATCCTGCACACTTATCTCAACACATAGATTAGATAACAAATGACAATTGACTTCATCATCAAAATCCGAGATTCAACAGCCGAGGCAGCGAGGTTGCGTGCTGGCTACGCACGAGGCCGAGTGGACGAGGCAGTGAGGCAGCCGCGTATGTGGCCGAGTGGCCGAGGCAGCGATGCTGCTTGCCGGCTGCGCATGTGGCCGAGTGGCCGAGGCAGCGAGGCAGCGTGCTGGCTGCGCATGTGGCCGAGTGGCCGAGGCAGCGAGGCAGCAAGGCAGCGTGTTTGCATGAGGCCGCTCGCTGGCTGCGAACGAGGCCGAGGGGCCGAGGCAGCGTGCTGGCCGCGCATGAGGTCGAGGCAGCGAGGCTGCGCGCTGGCTGCGCACGAGGCCGAGTGGACGAGGCAGTGAGGCAGCCGCGTATGTGGCCGAGTGGCCGAGGCAGCGATGCTGCTTGCCGGCTGCGCATGTGGCCGAGGCAGCAAGGCAGCAAGGCAGCGTGTTTGCATGAGGCCGCTCGCTGGCTGCGAACGAGGCCGAGGGGCCGAGGCAGCGTGCTGGCCGCGCATGAGGCCGAGGGGCCGAGGTAGCGAGGCAGCATGTTGGCTGCGCATGAGGCCGAGGCAGCGAGGCAGCGTGCTGGCTGCGCACGAGGCCGAGTGGCCGAGGCAGCGTGCTGGCTGCGCCCGAGGCCGAGTGGCCGAGGCAGCGAGGCAGCGTGTTGGCCGCGCATGAGCCAAGTCTCTCAGGCGACGCCATATCTCTCCTCATGCATGCCGCGGCCGAGGAGCTACTTGCGCGTGCATAGAGGAAGTCTCGGGCAAGCCGTGGCCGTGGAGCTCTCGGGCATACCATGGCCGAGGAGCTACTTAGGCCGCGTAGAGGAAGTCTCGGGTAAGCCGTGGCCGAGGAGGTCTCGGGTAGGCTGTGGCCGAGGAGCTCTCGGGTAGGCTGTGGCCGAGGAGGTCTCGGGCACACTATGGCCGAGGAGGTCTCGGGTAGGCTGTGGCCGAGGAGGTCTCGGGCACGCTATGGCCGAGGAGGTCTCGGGTAAGCCGTGGCCGTGGAGCTCTCGGGCATACCATGGCCGAGAAGCTACTTAGGCCGCATAGAGGAAGTCTCGGGCACGCTATGGCCGAGGAGCACGACGCAGGCGGGCAGGCCGCGCAGGCGTGTTCTCGGGTGGCGTAAAGCCGTAGAGCCGAGGAGCACGACGCAGGCGGGCAGGCCGCGCAGGCGTGGTCTCGGGTGGCGTAAAGCCGAGGGCCGAGGAGCACAACGCAGGCGGGTTGGCCGCGCTGGTGTGGTCTCGGGATGGCGTAGAGCCGAGGGCCGAGGAGCACAATGCAGGCGGGGCAACCGCGCAGGTGTGGTCTCGGGATGGCGTAGAGCCGAGGGCCGAGGAGCACAACGCAGGCGGGGTGACCGCGCAGGCGTGATCTCGGGAGGCATAGAGCCGAGGGCCGAGGAGCACAACGCAGGCGGGGTGACCGCGCAGGTGTGATCTCGGGAGGCGTAGAGCCGAGGGCCGAGGAGCACAACGCAGGCGGGGTGACCGCGCAGGTGTGGTCTCGGGTGGCGTAAAGCCGAGGGCCGAGGAGCACAACGCAGGCGGGGCAACCGCGCAGGTGTGATCTCGGGATGGCGTAGAGCCGAGGGCCGAGGAGCACAACGCAGGCGGGGCAACCGCGCAGGTGTGGTCTCGGGATGGCGTAGAGCCGAGGGCCGAGGAGCACAACGCAGGCGGGGTGACCGCGCAGGTGTGGTCTCGGGATGGCGTAAAGCCGAGGAGCCGAGCAGCACGACGCAGGCGGGCAGGCCGCGCAGGCGTGGTCTCAGGTGGCGTAAAGCCAAAGAGCCGAGGAGCACGACGCAGGCGGGCAGGCCGCGCAGGCGTGGTCTCGGGTGGCGTAAAGCCGAAGAGCCGAGGAGCACGACGCAGGCGGGCAGGCCGCGCAGGCGTGGTCTCGGGTGGCGTAAAGCCGAAGAGCCAAGGAGCACGGCGCAGGCGGGCAGGCCGCGCAGGCGTGGTCTCGGGTGGCGTAAAGCCGAAGAGCCGAGGAGCCGAGGAGCACGACGCAGGCGGGCAGGCCGCGCAGGCGTGGTCTCGGGTGGCGTAAAGCCGTAGAGCCGAGGAGCACGACGCAGGCGGGCAGGACGCGCAGGCGTGGTCTCGGGTGGCGTAAAGCCGAAGAGCCGAGGAGCACGACGCAGGCGGGCAGGCCGCGCAGGCGGGCAGGCCGCGCAGGCGTGGTCTCGGGTGGCGTAAAGCCGAAGAGCCGAGGAGCACGACGCAGGCGGGCAGGCCGCGCAGGCGTGGTCTCGGGTGGCGTAAAGCCGAAGAGCCGAGGAGCACGACGCAGGCGGGCAGGCCGCGCAGGCGTGGTCTCGGGTGGCGTAAAGCCGAAGAGCCGAGGAGCACGGCGCAGGCGGGCAGGCCGCGCAGGCGTGGTCTCGGGTGGCGTAAAGCCGAAGAGCCGAGGAGCACGACGCAGGCGGGCAGGCCGCGCAGGCGTGGTCTCGGGTGGCGTAAAGCCGAAGAGCCGAGGAACACGACGCAGGCGGGCAGGCCGCGCAGGCGTGGTCTCGGGTGGCGTAAAGCCGAAGAGCCGAGGAGCCGAGGAGCACGACGCAGGCGGGCAGGCCGCGCAAGCGTGGTCTCGGGTGGCGTAAAGCCGTAGAGCCGAGGAGCACGACGCAGGCGGGCAGGCCGCGCAGGCGTGGTCTCGGGTGGCGTAAAGCCGAAGAGCCGAGGAGCACGACGCAGGCGGGCAGGCCGCGCAGGCGTGGTCTCGGGTGGCGTAAAGTCGAAGAGCCGAGGAGCACGACGCAGGCGGGCAGGCCGCGCAGGCGTGGTCTCGGGTGGCGTAAAGCCGAAGAGCCGAGGAGCACGGCGTAGGCGGGCAGGCCGCGCAGGCGTGGTCTTGGGTGGCGTAAAGCCGAAGAGCCGAGGAGCACGACGCAGGCGGGCAGGCCGCGCAGGCGTGGTCTCGGGTGGCGTAAAGCCGAAGAGCCGAGGAGCACGACGCAGGCGGGCAGGCCGCGCAGGCGTGGTCTCGGGTGGCGTAGAGCCGAAGAGCCGAGGAGCACGACGCAGGCGGGCAAGCCGCGCAGGCGTGGTCTCGGGTGGCGTAAAGCCGAAGAGCCGAGGAGCACGACGCAGGCGGGCAGGCCGCGCAGGCGTGGTCTCGGGTGGCGTAAAGCCGAAGAGCCGAGGAGCACGACGCAGGCGGGCAGGCCGCGCAGGCGTGGTCTCGGGTGGCGTAGAGCCGAAGAGCCGAGGAGCACGACGCAGGCGGGCAGGCCACGCAGGCGTGGTCTCGGGTGGCGTAAAGCCGAAGAGCCGAGGAGCACGACGCAGGCGGGCAGGCCGCGCAGGCGTGGTTTCGGGTGGCGTAGAGCCAAAGAGCCGAGGAGCACGACGCAGGCGGGCAGGCCGCGCAGGCGTGGTTTCGGGTGGCGTAGAGCCGAAGAGCCGAGGAGCACGACGCAGGCGGGCAGGCCGCGCAGGCGTGTCCCGGGTGGTGTAAAGCTAGAGGGCCGAGGAGTTCGGCGCGGGCAGGCTGGCCGTGCAGACGTGTCTCGGGGTTTATGGAGCCGAGGGGCACGACGCGGGCGTACTGGCGGCACTGGTCTGTCTTGGGAACATGGAGCCAAGGAGCACGACGCAGGCGGCTGGCGGCGCAGGTGTGGTCTCGGGCATTACGCAACCGAGGAGCACGACGCAGGCGGGCAGACTGCGCAGGCGTGGTCGCAAGGGCCATGCGACCGAGTAGCACGATCAGGCGGGCAGGACGCGAGGACGTGGCCTCGGGCACCACGCGGCCGAGGAACACGACAGGCGGTCGGGCCGCGCCGAGGTGGGTCTCGGCAGAGATTGGCCGAGGTGCTCGGTGCAGGCAGGCTGCGACCGAGGGACGCCGCTTAGGCGGGCAGGCCGCGCTGAGGTGGGATTTCGGCAGAGAGTCGCCGAGGTGCTCGGTGCAGGCAGGCTGCGACCGAGGTGGTGGGCTTGGCAAGCATGGAGCTGCGGGGTTCGGCGCAGGCAAGCCGCGGCCGAGGGGCGTGAACCAGGTGGATATGGCCGTGGAGGTCGGCGCGGGCAGGCTGGCCGTGCAGACGCGGCTCGGGGTTTATGGAGCCGAGGGGCACGACGCGGGCGTACTGGCGGCACTGGTCTGTCTCGGGAACATGGGGCCAAGGAGCACGACGCAGGCGGGGTGACCGCGCAGGCGTGGTCGCGAGGGTCATGCGACCGAGTAGCACGATCAGGCGGGCAGGACGCGAGGACGCGGCTTCGGGCACCACGCGGCCGAGGAACATGACAGGCGGTTGGGCCGCGCCGAGGTGGATCTCGGCAAAGTTTGGCCGAGGTGCTCGGTGCAGGCAAGCTGCGACCAAGGGACACCGCTCAGGCGCGCAAGCCGCCCTGAGGCGGACTCGGCGATGAATATGGCTAAGGAGCTCGGCGCAGGCAGGCTGGTCGCGCAAGCGTGTCTCGGGGGGTATGGAGCCGAGGGACACGACGCAGGCGGGCTGGCGGCGCTGGTCTGTCTCGGGAACATGGAGCCAAGGAGCACGACGCAGGCGGCTGGCGGCGCAGGTGTGGTCTCAGGCATTACGCGACCGAGGAGCACAACGCAGGCGGGCAGACCGCGCAGGCGTGGTCGCAAGGGCCATGCGACCGAGTAGCACGACGCAGGCGGGCAGGACGCGAGGACGTGGACTCGGGCACCATGCGGCCGAGGTACACGACAGAGGTGGACAGGCCGCGCCGAGGTAGATCTCGGCAGTGATTGGCCGAGGTGCTTGGTGTAGGCGGATAGACCACGCATGGGGCTGAGGCAGCAAGCTGCGATATCAGCCGAGCAATTGAGGCGGGCTGGCCGCGCATGGGGCCGAGGCAGCAGGCAGCGCCGTCAGCCGAGCAGTTGAGGCAAGCTGCCGCGCATGGGGCCGAGGGGCCGAGGCAGCGGGCTGCACTGTCAGCCGAGCAGCTGACGCAGGCTGGCCGCGCACGGGGCCGACGCAGCAAGCTGCGCATGGTGTCGAGGGGCCGAGGCAGCAGGTTTCGCCGTCGGCCGAGGGCCGAGGGCCGAGGCAGCGTGTTGCTGCGCACGGGGCCGAGGGGCCGAGGCAGCGTGTAGCGTGTTAGCTGCGCACGAGGCCGGGGCAGCAGGCAGCGCCGTCAGCCGAGCAGTTGAGGCGAGCTGCCGCGCATGGGGCCGAAGGGTCAAGGCAGCGGGCTGCACCGTCAGCCGAGCAGCTGACGCAGGTTGGCCGCGCACGGGGCCGAGGGGCCGAGGCAGCGGGATGCACCGTCAGCCGAGCAGCTGATGCAGGCTGGCCGCGCACGGGGCCGACGCAGCAAGCTGCGCATGGTGTCGAGGGGCCGAGGCAGCAGGTTTTGCCGTCGGCCGAGGGCCGAGGGCCGAGGCAGCGTGTTGCTGCGCACGGGGCCGAGGGGCCGAGGCAGCGTGTAGCGTGTTAGCTGCGCACGGGGCCGAGGAGCCGAGGCAGCGTGTTGCTGCGCACGGGGCCGAGGCAGCAGGCAGCGCCGTCAGCCGAGCAGCTGAGGCGGGCTGCCGCGCATGGGGCCGAGGGGCCGAGGCAGCGTGTTGCTGCACACGGGGCCGAGGGGCCGAGGCAGCGTGTTGGCTGCGCATGAGGCCGGGGCAGCAGGCAGCGCCGTCAGCCGAGCAGTTGAGGCGAGCTGCCGCGCATGGGGCCGAAGGGTCAAGGCAGCGGGCTGCACCGTCAGCCGAGCAGCTGACGCAGGTTGGCCGCGCACGGGGCCGACGCAGCACGCTGCGCATGGCGTCGAGGGGCCGAGGCAGCAGGTTTCGCCGTCGGCCGAGGGCCGAGGGCCGAGGCAGCGTGTAGCGTGTTAGCTGCGCACGGGGCCGAGGAGCCGAGGCAGCGTGTTGCTGCGCACGGGACCGAGGCAGCAGGCAGCGCCATCAGCCGAGCAGCTGAGGCGGGCTGCCGCGCATGGGGCCAAGGCAGCGTGTTGCTGCGCATGGGGCCGAGTGGCCGAGGTGTCAAGGCAACGGGCTGCACCGTCAGCCGAGCAGCTGACGCAGGCTGGCCGCGCACGGGGCCGACGCAGCAAGCTGCGCATGGTGTCGAGGGCCGAGGCAGCGTGTTGCTGCGCAAGGGGCCGAGGCAGCAGGCAGCGCCATCAGCCGAGCAGCTGAGGCGGGCTGCCGCGCATGGGGCCGAGGGGCCGAGGCAGCGTGTTGCTACGCATGGGGCCGAGGGGCCGAGGTGTCAAGGCAGCGGGCCGTACCGTCAGCCGAGCAGCTAGCGCGGGCGGCCGCGCATGGGACCGAGGCTGCAGGTTGCGCCGGCAGCCGAAGAGCTGTCGTGGGGTGGCCGCGCATGGGGCTGAGGCAGCAGGCAGCGCCGTCAGCCGAGCAGCTGAGGCGGGCTGCCTCGCATGGGGCCGAGGGCCGAGGCAGCGTGTTGCTGCGGACGGGGCCGAGGAGCCGAGGCAGCGTGTTGCTGCGCACGGGGCCGAGGGGCCGAGGCAGCGGGCTGCTTGCTGCGCATGAGGCCGAGGAGCCGAGGCAGCGCATGAGGTCGGCTCGGGTAGAGGAGGTCTCGGACAGGCTGTGGCCGAGGAGCCGAGGCAGCGTGCAGCGTGTTTGCTGCGCATGGTGCCGAGGGGCCGAGGCAGCGTGTTGCTGCGCACGGGGCCGAGGGGCCGAGGCAGCGGGCTGCTTGCTGCGCATGAGGCCGAGGAGCCGAGGCAGCGCATGAGGTCGGCTCGGGTAGAGGAGGTCTCGGACAGGCGGTGGCCGAGGAGCCGAGGCAGCGTGCAGCGTGTTTGCTGCGCATGGTGCCGAGGGGCCGAGGCAGCGTGTTGCTGCGCACGGGGCCGACGCAGCAAGCTGCGCATGGCGTCGAGGGGCCGAGGCAGCAGGTTGCGCCGTCGGCCGAGGGCCGAGGGCCGAGGCAGCGTGTAGCATGTTAGCTGCGCACGGGGCCGAGGAGCCGAGGCAGCGTGTTGCTGCGCACGGGGCCGAGGCAGCAGGCAGCGCCATCAGCCGAGCAGCTGAGGCGGGCTGCCGCGCATGGGGCCGAGGCAGCGTGTTGCTGCGCATGGGGCCGAGTGGCCGAGGTGTCAAGGCAACGGGCTGCACCGTCAGCCGAGCAGCTGACGCAGGCTGGCCGCGCACGGGGCCGACGTAGCAAGCAGCGCCATCAGCCGAGCAGCTGAGGCGGGCTGCCGCGCATGGGGCCGAGGGGCCGAGGCAGCGTGTTGCTACGCATGGGGCCGAGGGGCCGAGGTGTCAAGGCAGCGGGCCGTACCGTCAGCCGAGCAGCTAGCGCGGGCGGCCGCGCATGGGACCGAGGCTGCAGGTTGCGCCGGCAGCCGAAGAGCTGTCGTGGGGTGGCCGCGCATGGGGCTGAGGCAGCAGGCAGCGCCGTCAGCCGAGCAGCTGAGGCGGGCTGCCTCGCATGGGGCCGAGGGCCGAGGCAGCGTGTTGCTGCGGACGGGGCCGAGGAGCCGAGGCAGCGTGTTGCTGCGCACGGGGCCGAGGGGCCGAGGCAGCGGGCTGCTTGCTGCGCATGAGGCCGAGGAGCCGAGGCAGCGCATGAGGTCGGCTCGGGTAGAGGAGGTCTCGGACAGGCTGTGGCCGAGGAGCCGAGGCAGCGTGCAGCGTGTTTGCTGCGCATGGTGCCAAGGGGCCGAGGCAGCGTGTTGCTGCGCACGGGGCCGAGGGGCCGAGGCAGCGGGCTGCTTGCTGCGCATGAGGCCGAGGAGCCGAGGCAGCGCATGAGGTCGGCTCGGGTAGAGGAAGTCTCGGATAGGCTGTGGCCGAGGAGCCGAGGCAGCGTGCAGCGTGTTTGCTGCGCATGGTGCCGAGGGGCCGAGGCAGCGTGTTGCTGCGCACGGGGCCGAGGGGCCGAGGCAGCGGGCTGCTTGCTGCGCATGAGGCCGAGGAGCCGAGGCAGCGCATGAGGTCGGCTCGGGTAGAGGAGGTCTCGGACAGGCTGTGGCCGAGGAGCCGAGGCAGCGTGCAGCGTGTTTGCTGCGCATGGTGCCGAGGGGCCGAGGCAGCGTGTTGCTGCGCACGGGGCCGAGGGGCCGAGGCAGCGGGCTGCTTGCTTCGCATGAGGCCGAGGAGCCGAGGCAGCGTGTTGCTGCGCACGGGGCCGAGGCAGCGCGTTGGCTGCGCATGAGGCCGAGGGGCCGAGGCAGCGTGTGGCTGCAGCGTGTTGCTGCGCACGGGGCCGAGGGGCCGAGGCGCAGCCGAGGCAGCGTGTTGCTGCACATGGGACCGAGGGGCCGAGGCAGCGGGTTGGCTGCGCATGGGGCCGAGGCAGCAGGCAGCAACGTCAGCCGAGCAGCTGACGCGGGCTGGCCGCGCACGGGGCCGACGCAGCAAGCTGCGCATGGGGCCGAGGGCCGAGGCAGCGTGTTGCTGCGCACGGGGCGGAGGGGCCGAGGCAGCGCGCACGATGCCGAGGCGTCTAGGCGCATGGGACCGAGCCGCGCGCGTGGGGCCGCGAAGCTCGGCGCAGACAGAGACCAGCCCCAGAAGTCGCTGCTTCTGGTGCAGGTCGATTGCAGCGGAGCAACCAAAGAGGAAGCTAACATACCGTCATTCCGGGCCCTCCTTCTAGCGCCATTATGTTAGTGTAAGTAACTTTTTTAGCCGTGGCCTCGGGGCCGTCGCGGCTTGGTTCGGGTCCGGAAGGCGGTGATCTCCTTGGGGGCGCTCCTCGAGGTCTCCTGGCGGCCGAGCTCGGTGGTTCGGGTCGGGAGGTCGGTTCGGCAGCTCGGGTCACCCGGTCGGGTCGGGAGGCAGCTCGGGTCGGCGATTCGGGTCGGCGGCTCGGGTCGGGAGGCAGCTCCGCCGCAGCTTCGGGAAGAGGCAACACCGTCTTGCACCTGCACACAGGTCGGGCCGGGAGCTCGGCCCGACCCCTCCGACGATCAAGTTAGAGAAGGATGTGGAGGGGATTGTGGATGAGGCAGAAGAAGAGCCTCTGAGTGTTGTGTTTGAGTGAGTTCCTCTCCAAGCTCGGCGGTTCGGGTCGGGAGGTCGGGTCGTCCCGGTCGGGAAGAAGCTCCGCCACAGCGCCAGGAAGAGGCGACACCGTCTCGCACCTCCGTCTGTTGAGTGTATGATCCCCCCTTTTTGCCAAGGGCTCGGGGGTATTTATAGAGGAGGTTTGATGTTACCGCTGGGGTTGTGTGGGAGGCCGAGCTGCTGCAGGGTACGGAGAGCCTCGGGCAGTGTGTTGCTCAGGGGGTTGCGTGGGAGATCGGGGGATCGCAGGGTATGGGCGAGCTTCAACCATTACCTGCTTCTGTCCCGTCCGGCTGTGCTGGGTCTGCCATTTTTTGCCATATCACAATACATATTTGAATCTTCTAATTCTTTATCTTATTTAAATGAATCCGACCCACTACCATTGGCCATTCCTAATTTTAGTTACTTTCTTCTTTTCCCAAAGCCAAGTTAGCACAAATCACAAAACGATTAGACTTGGCACGGATCTTCAGGCACCTCAGAACACAGATAACCACGTAGAACTGCTCCTTGCACTCGTGCACCCTAGAGACGTAGATAACAACGATAAGAAGTCGAGACTACTCTGAGGAAGAAACGGAGGAGCGCTTGGGAGAATGGACGGGGAACAGCAGCAGAAGCTTGGGTGGCTCCCAGCTGTTACTCCGAGGCGCAGGGAGTGGATATAACCCCTTCTCTGCGTTCGCACTCTCCTCTTTCTCTTTCTAAACCAGTAAAACTGCAGCGCCAGAAGGAGGGGCCGCGGCGGTAGGACTGGCGGAAGAGACGAGCAAGAAAGAATCCATGGTCGATATTGGAGACGTGATCAGCCCTGCCTCGTTTCCTTTGCTCCTAAACCGGTGGTAATGGCGTCGCCGATGATAACTAGTAGTGATAAAATTAATCTGAACAGTTATGATGAAAAATAAGATGATGATTTGGATTAGTTGGGTTCGGGAACTGTTCATCTGTTTTGGAACAATTCAAAGTGGATAGATGTAGTTACAACGAGGGTGTTTATCCACTTAAAAATGCAATTTTTTATTACTATAAACAGATGTTACGGGACTTATCCGAGGCACCGTAGATTTCAAATAATCTTCTAGTGTCTTCTCCATTTTCTCATTAAGTTTTGCAGAAGCCAATAATTATAGTCTCAGAGCTCGATTTGAAGTAAGATTAATAACAGTACAATGATTAAAAAAAATCAGTAGATCCGAAAGGTTTTAAAAAAAAGACACTTACTGAAATAAGTATTTCTAAAACTTCTTTCTACCTTTAAAGGTAAACATTATCAATTTTTGACAGTTAAAATAAAAATTTTATTTATTTCATGAGGATTATAAAATTTAATAAAAAATAATTTTATTAATTGTGATATGTAGGATGTTAAACTAAAATTTAAAAATATTAAATAAACGAGGACATATTGAAAGATGCAAGAGTCCACTCCATGCTACAATAAGCCTTATTTTCTTGATTTATGTTAATATTAACGTCAACATAATCTTGAAAAATGTTTAAAAGTATGTTCGGAGATAAAAGATAAAAACTTCATTCTTTTATATTAACTTAAAGTTCTATGAAAGATTCTAAATCTATTACTATTTTTTTTTCAAAAGTTTCTTTTATTGTAATCAAATAAAATCTTATGATAAAACCTAAAAGATCAAATGCTAGTGGACATCAACATGTGCGGTTGTGGAATTATCGTCAATGATTAAGGTGGTGATGCCACTTGTCGGTATGATTGTGGCAGGAGCAGGGCGATCGTTTATATTGCACTGACTAGTGCTTATATATATTGGGTGAGATTCAAGAACACCTTAGTTAAAACAAGGAGATAGTTAGTTAGAACTTGTGAAGAAGAAGGTAGAGTTGTTAAATAAACACTTATGTTGTAGTGATACTTGTAGTGAGGTGAATGTATGTACATGAGGGAATGGTGGTTGTCACTATTGAATCTCGAATTTTGATGATGAAACCAATTGATAAAGTTATAATCTAATATGCATTTAAATGACGTAAGACTATCTTCAATCAAGGAAAGATAAATCGATTAAAGTAGTATAATCAGAGGTTAGGCCTGTTAGGATCGGAGCGGCACTAAGAGGGGTGGGTGAATTAGTGCAGCTGATTAAAACGTTGATTTCGACAAATCTTTCATATAATAAAAACCGAACTTGAAAAGCTTAACTTGAACGTGTGTTCGTAAAGGTGTGTAGTAAAGGTAATGAGGAAATAAAGCATGTAAGAAGGTTTACAGTAATATAAATAGTAATAAGAAAATGCAAACCAGAGATCACGTCGATTTTAAAGTGGTTCGGTCAAATGACCTACATCCACTTGCGAGGCCCTCTTCGATGAGGCTCCCACCTTCCACTAGCAAATCTCTTGAAGAGGAAGGGTAAATACCCCTCTTACAACCTTTTATAAGTGGTTCACACTCTTATAATTTTCAGTAAGAAAAAGGAGGTGAACACTCTAGCAAATTGAAAACAAGACTTGCTAAGACTTTTCTAAGATCTTTCTCTCAATCAATTGCTTCTCAAAAAGTTGTAATCTCAGCTGAGAATTGAGGGGTATTTATAGGCCTCAAGAGGATTCAAATTTGGGCTCCAAAATTTGAATTTTCATTTGTTCCCGATGTTGGCGGTGACACCGCCTGTCAGTGGCGGTGCCACCGCCTGTCAGTGTCTGACACTGATAGTGTACTAGCGGTGTCAAAGCCTAGCCAAGCAGTGCCACCGCCTAGTCTGGCGGTGCCACCACCAGACCCTTTGGTTCACTGGTTGGGCTTTCAATTTAGCCCAAACCAAGTCTAATTTTGAGCCCAGTTGGCCCCTAACTAGGATATAGGATTATCTTTTAATCCTAATCCTAATTACATGTGAACTACATAACTAAAAACATCTCAAGCAAGTTTTCAACCGCGAACTTCGAGTCTTGTTCCGGCGAGCTTTCCGACGAACTTCCGGCGGACTTTCGATATGCCCTCGGATTTCTTCCGACGGACTCCCAACAAGCTCCCGATCTTGTGACGACTTCAACGAGTAGCCGAGCCTTCTTAGTGATCTCCGCGAACCTTTGACGATCTCTTCGGTGAACTTTCGAAAATTCCGACAAGTTCCCGATTTCTTCTCGGTTGGTTCCGGCAGCATCTCCGACGATTCTTCGGGCTCTTAAACGTCCATCGAACTTGACTCTGGTATTCTTGCTTTATGTTTTCTGATTATCGTAGTTAATCCTGCACACTTAACTGAATAATATGGATTAGATCAATTAACCCATCAATTGATTTTATCATCAAAATCCGAGATTCAACAATCTCCCCCTTTTTTATGATGACAATCAATTGATGACGGAGTTAAACATAACTCCCCCTATCTATATGCCATATTATGAGAAGATAAAAATACTTAAAATTCATCCTATTGAATTCAAGCATAAACTGATAAGTTCTAACCGTTGAACTTATCGTTATTCTCATTAAGCATAAGTAAATACGAAACTTCGATGAAAATCATTTTCAGGTCGAATGATAAGAGACAATTTTTACTACAACAGGAGATAAAGATTTTTAACATGAATTTCATGATTTAAATGTAAGGCATGATTTCATATGATCAACCAATCTAAAAACTTACGATATACTCAAGGATTTTGCAAAGTATATAAGATATTTGTATTATACAAGCTCTTGTAATTCATATAAGTCATGTTATCGATGCGCATAAGACATTTTCATTAATTCATGCTATCGAAATGGTATAAGTCATCACTTAGTCATCACTACTCCCCCTTTGTCATCAACAAAAAGGGAATGAGACTTGAAGCACATAATTTGTGATTATAACATCAGGAATTCAGCATTGATCATACAAAAATTCATCATTCAAAATTAAGTATGCTAAAATATTTACACAGAGTTCATCATAAAGGAAAATTCAACATTCATCTATTTTATCAAATCTCTTCTTGCTATAAATAACAAAAATTATAGGTGTACAAAGAAGAGATCGTGATTAAAAAAAAATTCAAGTAGTAACTCCAATAAGTCAAGATCATAATTCGAATACAAACTCATTCAAATTCAAATCGTCAACTTGAAACTCATAATCAAGCCATCAAAATCAATTTCGAGATTCACAAAATATCATAAAATCATTAATCTTGATCAAATGGGAGCGGTGTTTGACTCAAGATAGGATAAGGTAATTTAACATGTCATTTAGAATCGAAAGAGAAGGATCAAATTCACCGAGGAACGGAGAGAGGATGAAAAACTTTACGGAAAATCCATTCAAACAAGTTTATTCTTAGGGACAATTTAACATACCTAATTCCCTTCTAATGAATTCAAATTGGTTTTCATTCAAAGCTTTTATAAATATATTTGCTAATTGATGCTTTGTGTCAATGAATTCTAGAACAACATTATTGTTAAGGACATAATCGCGTATGAAATGATGCCTAACATCGATGTGCTTAGTTCTAGAGTGTTGAATTGGATTTTTAGTAAGACATATGGCACTAGTATTATCACATTTTATGGGAACGTTTTTAAAGTGAATTCCATAGTCTTCTAAAGTATTTTTCATCAAAACAACTTGTGCACAGCATGCACTTGCAGCAATGTATTCGGCTTCTACCGTAGATAGTGCAACTGAATTTTGTTTCTTGGAAGTCCAAGAAACAAGTGCATGTCCTAAAAATTGGCATGTTCCGGATGTACTTTTTCTATCTATCCTGCATCCGCCAAAATCGGCATCTGCATAAGCTATTAAATCGAATTTTTCAGATTTTGGATACCACAATCCTAGATTTGGAGTTCCTTTAAGATACCTAAATATTCTTTTAACACTCTTAAGATGAGATAATTTAGGATTAGATTGAAACCTAGCGCAAAGTCCTACACTAAACATAATATCCGGTCTAGTTGCGGTGAGGTAGAGTAGACTACCTATCATTCCCCTATATGTTTTTTGATCGAAATTTTCACTATTTTCATCCATATCTAACTTAGTTACAATACTCATAGGGGTGTTTATTGCTTTTGAATTATCCATGTTAAATCATTTTAACAATTCTAATGTATATTTAGATTGGTTAAGAAATATACCATCACTAAGTTGTTTGATTTGTAATCCTAAAAAGAAAGTTAATTCACCCATTAAACTCATTTCAAATTCATGACTCATACATTTGGCAAATGATTCACATAGTGATTCATCCGAAGAGCCAAAAATAATATCATCAACATAAATTTACACAATAAGAAAATTATTTTCAAAATGTTTGATAAACAATGTAGTATCAACCTTGCCTTTGGTAAAATTATTTAAAATAAGAAAGGAACTAAGCCTTTCATACCAAGCTCTAGGAGCTTGTTTCAAGCCATAGAGAGCCTTAGTCAATTTGAATACATGATTAGGAAGAAGAGAATTTTCAAATCCGGGAGGTTGTTCGACATATACTTCTTCGGAAATAAAATCATTCAAGAAGGCACTTTTGACATCCATTTGAAACAGTTTAAAATTATTACTACTAGCATAGGCAAGGAGCATCCTAATGGCTTCTAATCTTGCCACAGGAGCGAAGGTTTCTTCGTAGTCGATACCTTCTTCTTGGTTGAAACCTTTAGCCACTAATCTAGCCTTGTTTCTAACCATGATACCATTTTCGTCTTGCTTGTTTCTAAAGACCCATTTAGTACCAATGACTAAATGGTCACTAGGTCTAGGAACAAGCTTCCATACCTTATTCCTCTCAAATTGATTTAATTCCTCTTGCATTGTAACAACCCAAAAATCATCTTATAAGGCCTCGTCAATGCATTTAGGTTCGATTTGAGAAAGGAAGGCGGTGTTAGCACAAAAATTCTTGAAAGAGGAACGAGTTTGAACCCCTTTTGATGTTTCTCCTATAATTAGCTCCTTTGGATGAGCATATATATACTTCCATTCCTTGGGTAAGGAAATTTCGGAAGAAGGTACATCCAAGTTGCTATTTTTGAGGAGGGGGTTCATTTAAGTTCAAATTATCAAAACCAAGATCATCATCAAAATCATTTTTCTTTAAATCAGAAATTTCATTAAAAACTACATGAATAGATTCTTCTATTACTAAGGTTCTTTTGTTAAAAACTTGAAAAACCTTAGAAACGGAAGAGTAACCAAGAAAGATGCCTTTATCGGATTTAGTATCAAATTTTCCTAAAGCATCCCTTTCATTCAAAATAAAGCATTTACAACCGAAAACTTTAAAATAGGAAATATTTGATTTTTTGTTATTCCATAATTCATAGGGAGTTTTTGATAGGGATGGTCTTATTAGGACTCTATTCATGATATAGCAAGCCGTATTTACGGCTTCGGCCCAAAAATACTTTGGTAGACTATGTTCATTTAACATCATTCTTGCCATTTCTTGTAGGTTTCTATTTTTTCTTTCAACTACTCCATTTTGTTGGGGATTCCTCGGAGTGGAGAAGTTGTGATTATATCCATTAACTTCACAAAAAAATTGAAAGTCACGGTTTTGAAATTCGCCACCGTGATCACTCCGAATTGATGAAATCATGAAACCTTTTTCGTTTTGAGTGAGTTTACAAAATTTAGAGAAACACTTGAAACAATCACTTTTGTGAGCTAAGAAATAGGTCCAAGTGTATCTAGTATAGTCATCCATAATTACAAACACATATTTGCTTCCTCCTAGACTTGTCGTGTCAATTGATCCAAATAAGTCCAAATGAATCAATTGTAATGGTCTAGTGGTGCTAATTTGAGTTTTTGGTTTGAAACTAGTTTTTATTTGTTTACTTACTTGACATGCATCGCATACTTTGTCCTTAATAAACTTTATATTTGGAATTCCTCGCACTAATTCTCTAGATGAGATCTTAAATATTAGTTTTATGCTTGCATGGCCTAGTCTCCTATGCCAAAGCCAAGCATCATCATTTAAAGCGGAGAAGCACATTTCATTACTTAGTTTATCAAGGTTGATGGTGTAGACATTATTTTGTTTTAATGCAATCATAGTTATGTTATGGTTTGGTTTTTCAATAATACACACATTTGATTCAAATCTAACGATATAACCTTTATTGCATAATTGACTAACACTTAAGAGATTATGTTTCAATCCATCAACTAGTAAGACACCATCAATAGAAAATTTTAATTTGTTATCTATGGTTCCCTTGCCAATGATTTTGCCTTGGTTGTTGTCTCCGAAGGTGACGTACCCTTCTTCTTTACTAGTGAGCATAGAGAAATGAGATGGATATCCAGTCATATGTCTTGAGCATCCACTATCTAGATACCATCTCTTGCTCCTAGCTTGTGATGGTGTATGTTTCTACAAGAAGGGATTATTTTTAGGTACCCATTTTCTTTTTGGTGCCTTAAAAACTGATTTAACTTGTTCATCATATTGCATAGAATTGATCATGGTTCCTTTAGAAACCCAAATTAGTTTGTTCGGACTAATTTTCTTGAATGGACATTTATAAGTTTTATGTCCATATTTACAATAAAAGTTACAATTGCTTTGGTGCCGAACATGTAAGACAGGGCCTTTAATGAAGGTGGTTGGATTTTGGTGAGGACTTCTCACAAATCTGATTCTACTTCTTTTAGGAATGTGACCCTTATTTGTAAGAATCATGTTCAAAGGCTTACTACCAATCTCGAATTTCTTCAAGGTGTCTTTAAGTAGCAAGTTCTCCTTTTGGAGAGTTTCTAGATTATGACATTTTATACATGGAGCTAAACTATCATGATATTCAGTCTTTAATTTATCGACATCACAAGTAAGACTATCATGCTCCTTTTTTAGTAATTTGTATTTTCTACTAATTGTCTTATATTCATCAAATAACTCATAGAAAGCATTTAATAATTCATGATATGATAAATCTGCATCAATTAAATCTGTTACCTTTTCTTCGATGGCCATTAGGGCATAATGAGCAACTTACTCGGTGTTGGACTCCTCTTATTCGGACGCGCTTGAATCATCCCACGTTGTCTTGAGCGCCTTCTTCTTTGATATTCTCTTTTTGGCTTGAGGACAATCGTTCTTGTAGTGTCTCGGTTTTTTGCACTCATAGCAAATCACTTGGTCCTTCTTGTGTTCAAATTTATTTTTTGTATTATTTTTAAATTTATTCTTTCTTAAATATTTTTTAAATTTTTGAGTCAAAAGTGCAATGTCATTGTTACTGTCCTCATCACTTGATGTTCCTTTCAAGTGATCTTCTTGTGATGTGAGTGTCATATCCTTCCTGTTCTTTGGAAGGGGGTTCTCGAGCTCGTCATGAGCTTGACATGTCATTTCGTAGGTCATTAGAGACCCAATAAGTTTTTCAAGAGGGAATGTTTTAAGATCTTTGGCCTCTTGAATAGCCGTAACTTTTGGATCCCAACTTTTAGGGAGGGATCTTAAGATTTTAATTACTAGTTTAAAGTTAGTAAAATCTTTACCAAGAGCTTTGAGTCCATTGATGACATTCGTGAACCGGGTGTATATGTCTCCGATGGACTTACTTGGTTTCATTCGGAAAAGTTCATAAGAGTGCACAAGGATATTGATTTTGGACTCTTTCACTCAACTAGTGCCTTCATGAGTGACCTCAAGAGTTCTCCAAATATCAAAAACCGAATCACAAATGGAAACACGATTAAATTCATTTTTGTCTAGTGCACAAAACAAGACATTCATAGCTTTTGCGTTTAAAGCAAAAACCTTCTTCTCCAATTCATTCCATTCGCTCATCGGAAGAGAAGATTTTTGAAATCCGTTTTCGACAATAGTCCAAAGCTCGAAATCCATGGAAATGAGGAAGATCCTCATACGAGTCTTTCAATAAGTATAATCCGACCCATTAAACATGGGTGGACGTGTGATAGAATGACTCTCATGTATGACGGAGTAAGCCATCTCTCTTGGGTATCAAGCCAAATATGAGAGTGAGCCTAGCTCTGATACCAACTGTTAGGATCGGAGCGGCACTAAGAGGGGGGGGGGGGGGGGGGGGGGTGTGTGAATTAGTGCAGCTGATTAAAACGTTGGTTTCAACAAATCTTTCATATAATAAAAACTGAACTTGAAAAGCTTAACTTGAACGTGTGTTCGTAAAGGTGTGCAGCAAAGGTAATGAGGAAATAAAGCACGTAAGAAGGTTTGTAGTAATGTAAATAGCAATAAGAAAATGCAAACCAGAGATCATGCTGATTTTAAAGTGGTTCGGTCAAATGACATACATCCACTTGCGAGGCCCTCTTCGATGAGGCTCCCACCTTCCACTAGCAAATCTCTTGAAGAGGAAGGGTAAATACCCCTCTTACAACCATTTATAAGTGGTTCACACTCTTATAATTTTCAGCAAGAAAGAAGGAGGTGAACACTCTAGCAAATTAAAAACAAGACTTGCTAAGACTTTTCTAAGATCTTTCTCTCAATCAATTGCTTCTCAAAAAGTTGTAATCTCAGTTGAGAATTGAGGGGTATTTATAGGCCTCAAGAGGATTCAAATTTGCGCTCCAAAATTTGAATTCTCTTTGGTTCCCGATGCTGGCAGTGCCACCGCCTATCAGTGGCGGTGCCACCGCCTATCAGTGTTTAACACTGACAGTGAACTGGCGGTGCCACCGCCCAGCCAAGCGCTGCCACTGCCAGACCCTTTGGTTCACTGGTTGGGCTTTAAATTTAGCCTAAACCAAGTCTAATTTTGGGCCCAGTTGGCCCCTAACCACGATATAGGATTATCTTTTAATCCTAATCCTAATTATATGTGAACTACATAACTAAAAACATCCCAAGCAAGTTTTCAACTGCGAACTTCGAGTCTTGTTCCGGCGAGCTTTCCGACGAACTTCCGGCAGACTTCCGATATGCCCTCGGATTTCTTTCGATGGACTCCCAGCAAGCTCCCGATCTTGTGACGACTTCAACAAGTAGCCAAGCCTTCTCGGTGATCTCCGTGAACCTCCGACGATCTCTTCGGCGAACTTCCAAAAATTCCGACAGGTTCCCGATTTCTTCTCGGTTGGTTCCGGCAACATCTCCGACGATTCTTCGGACTCTTAAACGTCCATCGAACTTGACTCCGGTATTCTTGCTTTATGTTTTCTGGTTTTCGTAGTTAATCTTGCACACTTAACTCAATAATATGGATTAGATCAATTAACCCATCAATTGATTTTATCATCAAAATCTGAGATTCAACAAGGCTAGAATAGAACATGTCAGAAGATTGGATGTCGGGCCAAAGGACTAGTCGACTTATTCGCAGAAGGCTTCATGCCATGAGTTCAGGCATCGGGCCAAAAGGATCGAAAATTATGTAAAGGAGATCGAATGTTGTAGAGGTCAACATGTCGATTGGGTAATATATCGTAGGAGAGGACGATGCGTCGAAAGGTCGGACGAAGCACCGAAGGGTTGTATAAAGTGCTGGATGAACCAATGACAAGCTGGACAATATATGATTCATGCTTATAATCAATTGTGTCTTGATTGAAGTAGTCTAGGTTGTAATTGAGTTAGTTTTGAATGTAATTAGACCAACTCAATTAGGAGCTCATTGGGCCTAATTTGGGGTTGATTTTGACCTATTGGGAGGTCCATTCAGTGATCTAAAAGTTGGGTTAGGCGGTGGCACCGCTAGACCAAGCAGTGGAACCGCTAGAGGCTTAGTCTCCAAGAGCCCAGTCTCTGAAGCTATTAAGCAGTGGTACCGCCAGACTATGTAGTGGTACCACCCAGTGTTAGTTTGCAAGTGACGGTACTGCCCAGTACTAGCAGTAGTATCGCCAGTACCTTGGAAACCTGGGATGAAATCCTTTTTGGCTCCAAATTTAAATCTATTTAGGTCTATAAATACCCCACTTTTTCGGTAGTAAGAAAAAAAAGTAGAAAATGGTTATTATTCTGAGTTGAAAAAGTACCAAGTGTCCTCCTCCTCTTTAAGTTTCGAGCCTAGTCTAAGAGATGTGTGAGGCTCGTAAAGGTTATCTCCTAAACTTATAAAAAAGATAAAAAGCTGTAAGAGGGTAGTTGATCTTCGTCCGTTGAAAGAAGATTATTAGTGAACACTAGTGGCCTCGACGGAAGAGGAATCGGGAGTGGACGTAGGTCACGATGATAAAACCATTATAAAACTTAATTTTTATTCCTATTATGCTTTTCATTCATATTGCTAACTAATTTACTTGCTTACTATACTCATTACTCTTATAAAAGTTTTCAAGTAAAATATTTTTCCGATACGAGCTATCGAACAAAATTTTTGAATCATTAGAAGTTCTAAGAAAGCACTAATTTAAACACCCCCCCCCCCCCTTCTTAGTGTCGGTTTTAGTCCTAATAGTTGATATCAAGACCACGTTGCTCTCTATTGGTTTAACACTCAAGAGAGATGGTTTTTTTCGATAATCTAGAGGGTCACTCTATCATTCATCCTCCTATGCTCAATAGGACGGACTACACTTATTGGAAAACTCGAATGAGAGTTTTCTTGCTTTCTATGGATTTGAATTTATGGAATATTATCGAAAGTGGTTTTCAAAAGTTTTCTTATCTAATGAACGAATGAAATGATTTGAAGAAGAAAACTTTTTCTTTGAATGCCAAAGTGATGAACGCTTTGTTTTGTACTCTAGATAAAAATGAATTTAAGTAGGATTCTATATGTAAAACTATGCATGATATTTGACACACACTCAAAATTACACATGAAGGCACAAATAAAGTTAAAAAGTAAAAAAATAATCTTTTGATACATAGTTTTGAATTGTTTCGAATGTAACCAAGTGAATCCATTGCAGACATGTATACCCGTTTTGTGGATGTCGTCAATGTTTTGAAAGTACTTTATCGTGGACAAACTTTTAATAGGATGTTTAATGTAATGCTTATATATGTCCGTGTCTTTTGGTATGTTCATGCTTTGCATAGCATATAGAGAGACGACCGAAGGCTTAATAGTCCCATTTTAGTTGGGTTGGTGGCCGCTTTAGGCTTGTAAATAAATATTGTGTTATGTGGACACTTGTGAGAGATTTTTGGTCTATAGTGGATCATTTTGACCATTTGTTGTGTAATTATTCAGAGTTTGTAAAGTCTGTTTGTAATTTGTATTATCTATGAAGTGTTTTCTGGAATGTTTGCTTGTAGATCCCGAGTGAGGCGCTTTCTCTAACCCGTTTTTCTCTTTTATAGGTTCTAAGGGACCATGAGAGGCTTCAAGGAGGTTGACCTTTGTGGATGAATATGCAAGGGTGCCGCATGACTTAGGCAAAACCAGCTAAATCCATGACATATTGTATCAGAGTGGGACAAGCACTCATAGAAACACTTAACATGTAAATGTGGGGAACCTAGTGGGGCTGCGTTGAGGACAGTCAGCACACGCGACTATTTGGGGGAAAACGGGCATAAAGATATAGGGAAAAGGAGTCGCTCAGAGGAGCGAAGATCTGAGATTGGCATTTAGAGGAATGGCCAACCCTTCGCGTAAGAGGCACCACGAGAACAGGTAAGGTTGGAAGAATATGGAGCGCACAAAGGTTGGGGTGGCTAAGTTTGAGCTACGGCTCAACGTTGACAACTATACTTGATGGTGCTCAAGGTAAGCGAGGCGCTCGGTAAAGATGAGATCATGCAAGGTGGAATGAGTTGCTCAGTGCCCAAAAGAGTTGTGCAAAGCTCATATAGGTGAGGGAAATTGCTAACTTGAAGAATTCGGTACTCATGCATGGGCTTGTATGCGGACGATGGAATGTTCGCGGCCATCTCAAGGCGACCGAAACTCGGTGCCATAGAGCATTGGAACTTTCTCTTCGGCATGTGAAGGATATGTCTGTAGGAGGTTGAAGTGTGCAACGAGTTCAACATTTTGCTAAGCCTTGAGTGGTGTAGCGGGGGCTGTATTAGCATGGAGTTGCAATCTAGCAAGTGCGTTTGTAGGAGGCAAAACAATGCATAGTTTGTTTAGCAAATCAGAGTAGTCTGAAGGAGATGGTGGTCTCCGAAATGAAGAGAGATGTTGCTCCAACGGGATAGATATCTAAGAAAGATAAGTCCTAGCTCTCTAGAGGGAGAATCATATATAACGGACCGCACATGTTGAGGAGGAGTGCCTCAACAAACAACAACCCCACAAAGCTCCATAGACCGAACAAGCAGCAAGGAGTCGTCGCATGATCTCGCTTGAGAGAATGGATTAGTGGATGTATTGCGAGATCAAGTGGGAGAGCAACTTAAAGTAATACAAATGAAGGCACACTTGGAGTCAATATAGAGATCGGACTCAAGGGAGGGCTGAACCATGGAATGGTGGGCGCGAGGGCCACCATCTGCTAGGATCGAGAGCACTAAGAGGGGGGGGGGGGGGGGGTGAATTAGTGCAGCGGTAAACTTTCTGCGATTAAAACGAAACAACGTTCGAATGATAAAAACGATTTCTATGTAAAATCCAATTCTAAGCAAGATGATATTAAAGTTAATCTAGATAGTTTGCAGCTATGATGAAAACCAGAATATAGGCGAAAACTGAAATCTGACGTTCATACGAAGAAAATGATTTACGTCTAAATGCTAATTCGTAAATCACTTGATTAGGTAAGATGCAATTTAAGCAAGAGTATGAAGGCAGTTTGTAGTTATGGTAAAGCTCAAAACATAAATGCAATTTGAAATATGATGATCGTACGAAAAAGGTAGATTTACGTCTAAACGCTGATTCGGAAAGAAAAAGGCTTGAAACCCGATCGTAAAAGTGCAGAAGGTAGTAAGCTTCAGAGGAGGTTTGCAGTAAAGATAATATGCTCAAAGTAAATGCAAACCGAGATTTAGAGTGGTTCGGTCAATCTTAACCTACTCCACTTTTGGCTTCCTCCACCGACGAGGTCACCGACGTCAACTAGAGGCCTTCCTTCAATAGGCGAAGGCCAACCACCCTTTTACAATTTCACTCCTTTTGACGGGCTTAGGAGACAACCCTTACAGAAACTTTCTCTCCTCTCTTTACAACTCAAAACTTGAAGAACAGAGGGAGGAGAACTTTTGGCCTTTACAACAATTTTGAGCTCTAAGAATCCCAGAAAGATGTCAAGATTTTGAGTGTTAGTTGCTACCTTTCAGTGCTGAATGGGTGGGGTATTTATAGGCCCCAACCCAGTTCAAATTTGGAGCTCAAAACTGTCAATTCCCGGAATTCCGGGATCAGGCGGTTGCACCTCCTGACTGGGGCGGTTGCACCGCTTGGCAGAGCTCGAAGACTGAGCCTCTGGGCGGTGCCACCTCTGTCAGGGGCGGTTGCACCTCTGTACCAGAGCTCGAAGACCGAGCTCAGGCGGTTGCACCTCCTGACTGGGGCGGTTGCACCGCCTGCCATAGCTCGAAGACCAAGCTCAGGCTGTGCTACCTCTTGTCAAGAGAGGTTGCACCGCCCAGTCTCACTTGGAGACTGAGCCCAGGCAGTTGCACCTCCTGGCTGGGGCGGTTGCACCGCCCAGTCTCCCTGGGAGACTTAGCCCAGGCGGTGCTACCTCCTGGCTTGGGCGGTTGCACCTCCCACAGTAATTAGGGTCCGAATGGGTAGATCCATTTGGCCCAAATTGGGTCTTTCAGGGGCCCAATTGCCCCAAGATTAAGCCAATGGGATCACCTCCCATTACCAACTTAATCATTGTGCTAACTACGATAAATCCTAAGACAATTTCTGCAGCTTGCTCCGGTGAGTCAATCGCTTCTTCCAGCGAGTTCCCGGCGAACTTCCATCGATCATCCGATGAACCCTCGGTGATTCTCCTGCGGACATCCGGCAAACTCCTGGACTTACGACGATCCACTTGGCGAGTTCCGACGAGCTTCTTTGGCAAGCTTATGGACTTCTCGAATTTGTTCCCACAGAACCTCCGACGATTGTCCTAACTTCCGTCGAGCTCTCGAACTCCCAACGTGATCATTGTCATGACTCCGGCGCAACTCCTGCTTCATGTCTTACTTTCATCGTAGTTAATCCTGCACACTTATCTCAACATATAGGTTAGACAACAAATGACAATTGACTTCATCATCAAAATCCGAGATTCAACAATCTCCCCCTTTTTTATGATGACAATCAATTGATAATGGAGTTAACCTTAACTCCCCCTGTCTACATGCCATACTTGAGATCAGTCATTCTAAGAATTCAAGTGACATCTCTGAAGATGATGTCAAGGCTTGACATTCATTCTTACATAATAATTTTGAATGTTGATAATCGAAGCAATTCATCATATTGTAAGATATCAACATGTAAAGCTGTGAAGTAAGATTTTGATATCATCAGTGTTTATAGCATATTCTATATATGGCATCTGTTCATATATCTTTTGATGATGCAGGCATGGCATAATCATAGCATCGGTGTTTATAGCATCAAACCAATTCATATATTTCTCCCCCTTTGTCATCAACAAAAAGCATGATAGATGTGATTAGGCATATAAAGTAAGACATGATACGTATAATGCTTTGAATACTTCTTCTCCCCTTTTTTGTTATAATCCTTTATGCATGAAGGAGGAAAGTCATTTTATCAAATCCATTTCAAAATATTTTTCATAAGAGTGTATTTGATTTTTGTCATTCCAACTATTAAGCGAGTCCGAAAACGGGATGAATTCTTTCATGCATTCGGACAAGATTATGCTACAGTTTTTCAAAAATCAAAACATTTCAACACATGGCAATCAAGTGATTTGATCATTCAATAAAGTCCAAAAAATAACTTTGACTGGTTTATCTATTCGGACACATCAATATTCCTAATTCTCTTCTTATGAACTCAAATTGTTCTTCACTTAGAGGTTTTGTAAAAATATCGGCTAGTTGATGTTTAGTATCAATGAACTCTATGATTACATCATGATTAGCAACATGATCTCGTATAAAATGATGTCTAATATCAATATGTTTTGTTCTTGAGTGTTGTATAGGATTCTTTGTTAAGCATATTGCACTTGTGTTATCACATTTAATGGGAATATTTTTAAGATGAACTTTATAATCTTCTAAGGTGTTTTTCATCCATACAACTTGTGCACAACATGCACTTGCTGCAATATATTCAGCTTCGGTTGTTGATAGTGCAATCGAGTTTTGTTTCTTAGATGATCAGGAAACAAGGGCATGTCCCAAAAATTGACATGTTCCTAATGTGCTTTTTCTATCTAGTCTACAGCCAGCAAAGTCTGCATCAGCATAAGCAATTAACTCAAGATTTTCTGATTTTGGATACCATAATCCTAGATTTGTGGTACCATTAAGATATCTGAGTATTCTTTTAACTGCTTTGAGATGAGATATCTTAGGGCTTGATTGAAATCTAGCACAAAGTCCTACACTGAACATGATGTCTGGTCTAGTTGCAGTGAGGTAAAGTAAACTTCCTATCATACCCCTATAAGTTTTTTGATAGAAGCTTTCTCCACTTTCATCAATTTCTAACTTAGTGGAGGTGCTCATAGGAGTGTTAATAGCTTTTGAGTTATTCATATTAAACTTTTTTAGTAAATTCATAGCATATTTAGTTTGACTAATAAAGATGTCATTGCTTAGTTGTTTGATTTATAAACCTAAGAAGAATGTTAATTCTCCCATTAAACTCATTTCAAATTCAAGACTCATAGTTTTAGCAAAAGATTCACAAAGAGATTCATTCGTAGAACCAAAGATAATATCATCAACATAAATCTGAACAATGAGAAAATTATTTTCAAAATTCTTGATGAATAATGTAGTATCAACCTTGCCTTTCATGAAATTATTTTTAATAAGAAAAGAACAAAGTCTCTCATACCAAGCCCTCGGAGCTTGTTTTAAACCATAGAGAGCTTTAGTTAATCTAAACACATGATTAGGGAGGCTATTATTTTCAAATCCAGGAGGTTGTTCAACATAGACTTCTTCGGAAATAAAGCCATTAAGAAAAGCGCTTTTAACATCCATTTGAAATAACTTAAAATTATTACTACTAGCGTAGGCAAGGAGCATTCTTATGGCTTCTAATCGAGCCACAGGAGCGAAGATTTCTTCGTAATCGATACCTTCTTCTTGGTTGAAACCTTTGGCCACTAATCTAGCCTTGTTTCTAACCACGATACAATTTTTATCTTGCTTGTTTCTAAAGACCCATTTAGTACCAATAACTAAATGGTCATTAGGCCTAGGAACAAGCGTCCACACCTCATTTCTCTCAAATTGATTTAATTCATCTTGCATTGCGATAATCCATAAATCATCTTTCATGGCTTCGTCAACACATTTGGGTTCAATTTGGGAGAGAAAAGCGGCGTTGGCACAAAATTTTTTAAGAGAAGATCGTGTTTGGACCCCCTTTGATGTGTCTCCTAAGATTAGCTCCTTAGGATGAGCATCTACGTACTTCCAATCCTTGGGTAAGGATGTTTCGGAAGTGGATGGATCCAAGTTACTAGTTGGAGACGGGGTTTCATTTAAATTCAAGGAATCAAAATTAACATCATCATCAAAATCGTTTTTCCTGATTTCGGAAATCTCATTGAAAACAACATGAATAGATTCTTCAATAATTAAAGTTCTTTTATTGAAGATACAAAAAGCTTTAGAAACCGAAGAATAACCAAGAAAGATTCCTTCATCGGATTTAGCATCAAATTTTCCTAAGTTATCCTTTTCATTTAAGATAAAACACTTACACCCAAAGACTTTAAAATATGAAACATTGGGTTTTTTGTTGTTCCATAACTCATAAGGAGTTTTGGTGAGTAAGGGTCTTACTAGAACTCTATTCAAAATATAGCATGCGGTGTTTACGGCTTCGGCCCAAAAATATTTGGGTAGGCTATGTTCATTCAACATGGTTCTTGCCATTTCTTGTAAATTTCGAATTTTTCTTTCTACTACTCCATTTTGTTGAGGATTTCTTGGAGTAGAGAAGTTATGGTTGTATCCGTTGAGTTCACAAAATTCTTGGAAATCATGGTTTTGAAATTCTCCACCGTGATCACTTCTAATTGACGAAATCATGGAACTCTTTTCATTTTGAACAAGTTTACAAAACTTGGTAAAATATATAAAGCATTCATTTTTCTATTTTAAGAAGTAGGTCCATGTATATCTGCTATAGTCATCCACAATGACGAAGGCGTATTTGCTACCTCCTAGACTTGATGTAGAGATTAGTCCGAACAAGTCCATATGGATTAATTGCAAGGGTCTAGAGGTGCTTATTTGATTCTTAGATTTGAAGCTACCCTTGATTTGTTTACCTAATTGGCAGGCATCACATACATTATCTTTGATGAACTTGATATGAGGAATTCCTCTTACAAGTTCTTTAGATGATATTTGAGTGATTAGTTTCATGCTAACATGACTTAATCTTCTATGCCATAGCCAAGCATCCTCATTCAAAACCGAAAAACATATTTCATTACACAAATCATTGATGTCAATAGTGTATATGTTATTTTGTTTTAATGCAATCATAGACATGTTTTTGTGTGGTTTTTCAATGATGCAAGCATTAGATTCGAATATGACAATGTATCCTTTATCACATAATTGACTAATGCTCAAGAGGTTATGTTTTAAGCCATCAACTAACAAAACATCTTCAATAAAGAAGTTGGATTTGTTACCTATGGTTCCTTTGCCAACGATTTTACCCTTGTTGTTGTCTCCGAAGGTGACATAGCTTTCGTCTATGCTAGTGAGCTTAGAGAACTGAGATGGATCTCCGGTCATATGCCTTGAGCATCCACTATCAAGGTACCATCTCTTGCTCCTAGCTTGCGATGGTATAGGTTTCTACAAGAAAGGATGATTTTTAGGTACCCATTTGCTTTTGGGTGCCTCAAAGATAGATCTACATCATTTATCATGTTACATAGAGTTTATCATGGTTCCTTTAGGAACCCAAATCAATTTGTTTGAACTAATTTTCTTGAATGGACAATAATGCATCTTGTGTCCAAATTTATAACAAAAGTTGCATTTGTTTTGGTGTTGAACATGTAGGATGGGGCCTTTTATGAAGGTGGTTGGATTTTGGTGAGGACTTCTCACAAATCCAATTTCACTTCTTTTGGGAACGTGACCCTTGTTTGCGAGGATCATGTTCAGTGACTTGCTACCAACCTCAAATTTCTTTAAGGTGTCCTTAAGTAGCAAGTTTTCCATTTAGAAAGTTTCTAGATCATGGCATTTGGTGCATGAATTTAAACTATCATGATATTCAATTTTTAACTTATCAAAATCACAAGTAAGACTATCATGCTCCTTTTTTAGTAATTTGTATTTTCTATCAATAATTTTTCATTCCTCAAATAAGTCATTGAAGGCATTTAATAATTCATCGAAAGATATATCTGCATCTATTAAATTCGTTACCTCTTCTCCGATGGCCATTAAGGCGTAATGAGCAACTTGCTCGGTGTTGGACTCCTCTTCTTCGGACGCGCTCGAATCATCCCATGTTGCTTTGAGCGCCTTTTTCTTTGTTGTTCTCTTTTTGACTTGGGGACAATCACTCTTGTAGTGTCCTGGCTTTTTGCACTCATAGCAAATAACTTGGTCCTTTTTGGGTTCAAGTTTATTTTTAGTGTCATTCTTAAACTTGTTTCTTTTAATAAATTTTTTAAATTTTCTTGTTAGAAGTGCCAAGTCATCGTCACAGTCCTCATCACTTGAGTTTTCTTTCAAGTGGTCTTCCAAAGTTCTAAGTGTCATATCCTTCTTGTTCTTTGGAAGGATGTCTTCTTGCTCTTCATGAGCTTTGCAAGTCATCTCGTAGGTCATTAATGACCCAATTAGTTCTTCAAGAGGGAAGTTGTTTAGATCTTTCGCCTCTTGAATAGTAGTGACTTTTGGATCCCAACTCTTAGGAAGGGATCTTAGAATCTTATTTACGAGCTCAAAATCCGAAAAACTTTTTCCGAGTCCTTTTAGACCGTTGACGACATCCGTGAAACGGGTAAACATGTCGCCAATAGTCTCACTCGGTTTCATCCAGAAAAGTTCAAAAGAGTGTAACAAAAGATTGATTTTTGACTCTTTCACTCTACTTGTGCCTTCATGAGTCACTTCGAGTGTGTGCCAAATATCAAATGCGGTTTCACAAATCGAAACACGATTAAACTTGTTTTTATCAAGTGCACAAAATAAGGCATTAATAGCCTTTGCATTAAGAGCGAAAGCCTTCTTCTCCAAATCATTCCAATCGATCATTGGAAGAGAAGACTTCGAAAAACCGTTTTCGACAAGATTCCAAAGTTCAAAATCCATAGAAATAAGAAAGATCCTCATTCGGGTCTTCCAATAGGTGTAGTCCGTCCCATTGATCATGGGTGGACGTGTAATAGAATGGCCCTCTTGGTTTCCGGCGTAAGCCATCTCTCTAGGGTTTTAATCCGTTTGAGAGTTAACCCTGCTCTGATACCAACTGTTAGGATCGAGAGCACTAAGAGGGGGGGGGGGAGTGAATTAGTGCAGCGGTAAACTTTCTACGATTAAAATGAAACAGCGTTCGAATGATAAAAATGATTTCTGTGTAAAATCCAATTCTAAGCAAGATGATATTAAAGTTAATCTAGACAGTTTGCAGCTATGATGAAAACCAAAATATAGGCGTAAACTGAAATCCGACGTTCGTACGAAGAAATTGATTTACGTCTAAATGCTGATTCGTAAATCACTTGATTAGGCAAGATGCAGTTTAAGCAAGAGTATAAAGGCAGTTTGTAGTTATGGTAAAGCTCAAAACATAAACGCAATCTGAAATATGATGATCGTATGAAAAAGGCAGATTTACGTCTAAACGTTGATTCGGAAAGAAAAAGGCTTGAAACCCGATCATAAAAGCGCAAAAGGCAGTAAGCTTCAGAGGAGGTTTGCAGTAAAGATAATATGCTGAAAGTAAATGCAAACCGAGATTTAGAGTGGTTCGGTCAATCTTGACCTACTCTACTTTTGGCTTCCTCCACCGACGAGGTCACCGACGTCAACTAGAGGCATTCCTTCAATAGGCGAAGGCCAACCACCCTTTTACAATTTCACTCCTTTTGACGGGCTTAGGAGACAACCCTTACAGAAACTTTCTCTCCTCTCTTTACAACTCAAAACTTGAAGAACAGAGGGAGGAGAACTTTTGGCCTTTACAACAATTTTGAGCTCTAAGAATCACAGAAAGATGTCAAGATTTCGAGTGTTAGTTGCTACCTTTCAGTGCTGAATGGGTGGGGTATTTATAGGCCCCAACCTAGTTCAAATTTGGAGCTTAAAACTGTCAATTCCCGAAATTCCGGGATCAGGCGGTTGCACCTCCTGACTGGGGCGGTTGCACCGCCTGGTAGAGCTCGAAGACTAAGCCTCTGGGTGGTGCTACCTCTGTTAGGGGTGGTTGCACCTCTCTGCCAGAGCTCGAAGACCGAGCTCAGGCGGTTGCACCTCCTGACTGGGGCGGTTGCACCGCCTGCCAGAGCTCGAAGACCGAGCTCAGGCGGTGCTACCTCCTGTAAGGAGAGGTTGCACTACCCAGTCTCGCTTGGAGACTGAGCCTAGGCGGTTGCACCTCCTGGCTGGGGCGATTGCACCACCCAGTCTACCTGGGAGACTTAGCCCAGGCGGTGCTACCTCCTGACTTGGGCGGTTGCACCTCCCACAGTAATCAGGGTCTGAATGGGTAGATCCATTCGGCCCAAATTGGGTCTTTTAGGGGCCCAATTGCCCCAAGATTAAGCCAATGGGATCACCTCCCATTACCAACTTAATCATTGTGCTAACTACGATAAATCCTAAGACAATTTCTGCAGCTTGCTCCGGTGAGTCAATCGCTTCTTCCGGCGAGTTTCCGGCGAACTTCCATCAATCATCCGATGAACCCTCGGTGATTTTCTTGCGGACTTCCGGCAAACTCCTGGACTTGCGACGATCCACTTGGCGAGTTCCGACGAGCTTCTTTGGCAAGCTTATGGACTTCTCGGATTTGTTCCCGCAGAACCTCCGACGACTGTCCTAACTTCCATCGAGCTCTCGAACTCCCAACGTGATCATTGTCATGACTCCGGCGCAACTCTTGCTGCGTGTCTTACTTTCATCGTAGTTAATCTTGCACACTTATCTCAACATATAGGTTAGACAACAAATGACAATTGACTTCATCATCAAAATATGAGATTCAACACCATCAACTCAACGCAAAAATGAGGAGCGGAGCAACTTGGGTGTAACTTGGCGAAGTACCAAAGTCACATAAAGGGAGCTAGCATAGAAGATGGAACATGGAGCGGAGGCACAGTGCTTTCCTTAGACAGAGGTCAAGGACATGAACTCTTGCAAAGGCAAGAGCAAGATAATGTTGTTCCATGGGTCCTTCATTCTAATGGAGCAGACTCATCTTGCATGGTGCCAAAGATGAAGGGAGCTTTTGGGCACATGCACCTTATCTCGGAGAAGCATTTGATAGTGGAATTAAGGCGACTCAACTTACGGAGGCAAAGTTGGGTCCAGAAGGCCTTGGCAAGGGGCAAGAGGACGCGGAGGTGGGTACTCTTGAAGAATATGTCACAATGTTGCCAATCAAGTTGCTAGGCAGGAAGTGGTGCGCAGCGGAGATTGCGCTAGTAGGGGCAGAGGTCCAGGATCCAGGCAATGATGCACCATTTTCAGCGAAGTCAGTGGACTTCAAGAGCTAATAAGTGACAGACTATCCTAGAGCGGTGCTTCATTTAGGTATGACCCAAGAGTGGATGGATGAAGGTCGATTGCCAAAGGAGCGAATAAAATCGAAGGTGGAAGAGACCCTGCGATGTATTGGCAGAGGCCACATATGGAGGGATCACAATTCGAGTTTATCCCACAAGGATCAGAATGCAATAGAGATGTCACCAAGAGGCGACATGGTGCAGCAGATCATGGTGGAATAGTTCGTGGTAATACGATACACACGACATAGTCCCGTGAGGGATTAGATCATACGGAGGTATGATCGGGAGCTACTGGAAGCTCCACTTTAGTGAACAACATGACAGCAAGAAGGGCTATGGATTCAAGGAGCGAAGGCCATGGTACCATAGAGGCGGGTCTTCCGTGCGTGTATCAAATTTTGCATCGGATGAAAGCCTTGGTCATCAGCATATAGGTGCTGTGTTCCACCAACGAAAATATTTGAATTCAAGTACCAGTAAGTCCCATGGGAGGGACTTGACCATGCAGAGGTATGATCAAAGTAGCTGGAGAGTTGGACTACTCTAGAGCCCATATTTGCTTAAGGGAGCCCAGCAAGTCAGAGGATAATGTCCATTAAGCAAATGTTGCTCTACCAAGGAAGCTAAGGAGAATAGAATCGGTGTAAATCCTACAATGTGATGGCAGAGACCATGCATGAGAGTTGCAGTCTGTCTTTCCATCGACTAAAGAGACCTGCTTGGAGAATATAGAGGTGTTAAAGCAAAGGGTCAAAAGGGGCGAGGAAGCGACGATGAGTCCAGAGGGACTTAGCTACCCAAAATCAAGCATCAGTTAGAATGAAGGTAGACTCGGAGGAGTGCCATAGAGACATATTTACTGATTGTGGAGAAAAGGGATGCATATACGAGGCGACGGATAGTAGGGCCATGGGCATGGCAGGGCCATAGTACCACAAAGACAGGACTTCCATGAAAGTCATTGATCCCTTGCTCTCATGGAGGGAGAGCACTTGGTCATGAAAGGGTCCAAGGAGGTGGACCATGCAGGGGCAAACTCCAAGTACCGAGATAAGGTTGAAGGGCATAGGCTAAGGAACTTCGTAAGGCCGGTGTCAACGAGCTTCTCATCAAGATAGCCAAAAGTGAAGGACTTCGGATAATGCAAGAGTGCACGACTAAGGAACAAAGTAGGCAGTATGTGGTGTTGTACCTTTGCTACTCAGTGGAGTAGATGGTAGGGTTGATGGAGAAGATGGTACAATCCTAGAGGCGACCAAATCTATTAGAGAATTACTCCAAGTTGGGGTGAAAACTTCCTGCATTCTAGAAGTTCGATGGCATTGAGAAGGTGAATCACAGAAACTAACTCAACATAAGGAGTGCAAACACTTCAAGTGCTTTAGAAGTGTGAGCAAAGAGCAGGCGAAGGCCAGTAACTAGCTCGATGCATGAAGTACAACTTCGAGGAGGCGAGCGAAGTCAAGTAACCTTTGCCTTCTCAACTCTTAAGAGAATAGGTGAAACCGAGTATCCCAATTCTTTTATCTATCCAACATAGGAGCTTTGCATAGGTTCAAAGACCCTTCAAAGATAATAGAAGATAATAGTTGTCAAATCCTCACCAATGGTGATCAGTGCTACTGAGAGTAGATTGTCCGCTTCATTTCCCAACGAAATACCAATCGAAAGCGGAAGTGATGCGAATCTACTTGGAAGTGACAACTAAGTGAAAGAAGAGTCAATAGACAAATTTTGTAAAGGAAGGACCCAAAACTTCAGAAGTTTGCAAGGCGATGCTCGTTAAAGCTCCAACAAGCATCCACCCAATTCAAGCAGCATGAGGTATTTGAGAGATTGACGCATAGTAATGATGGTCTTTTCCTTCATCTGGAGGATCCACAGAAACCAACAGGGATCAACACAACTCAACAAACCCCATATTAGAGTTAGAGTCATTGGCGAGTTGAAGCAACATAGCGGATCAAAAGTTCGACTACTCAAAAATATTAGCGGAGAGTAGTTGGGAGCCAGGAGGCACATTACAGTTGGAGCAAAAGATTAAAGACTCAGCAAAGGCAAGGAGTTGTAGTGTCGACAAAAGCTTTGACGAGGACGTCGAAGGAATAAGTGCAGGAGAATGTCACGGACAAACTTCTAAATAGGATGTTTGATGTAATGCTTATGTATGTCCGTGTCTTTTGGTATGTTGATGCTTCACACAGCATGTAGAGGGATGGCTGAAGGCTTAATAGTCCCATATTAGTTGGGTTGGTAGTCGCTTTAGGCGTATAAATAAAGGTTGTGTCATGTGGACACTTGTGAGAGATTTTCGGTCTGTTGTGGACTATTTTGACCCTTTGTTGTGCAACTGTTCAGAGCTTGTAAAATCTGTTTGTAATTTGCATTGTCTATGAAGTATTTCCTGGAATGTTTGCTTATGGATCCCGACTGAGGCGCTTTCTCTAATCTGTTTTTCCTCTTTTGTAGGTCCTAAGGGATCATGGGAGGCTTCGGGGAGGCTGACCTTTACGGACGGACACTCAAGGGTGTTGCACGACTTAGGCAAAACTAGCTAAGCTTGTGATAATTTGATAAAAGTTTTTTCTAATTTTGAACTTGTTAACAAAATACTAAGATCCCTTATAAAAAGTTAGGATCCGAAAGTGACAGCAATACAAGAGACAAAGGACTTGAACAATTTCTCTCTTGAAGAACTTATTGGGTTTTTAATGACCTATGAAATGACTTGTATCGAACATGATAAATATGAGAATAACCTTTCAAAGAACAAAAATGATTTGACACTTAGAACAAAAGAAGACCACTTGGGAGAAAACTAAGTGATGATGATGATGACCTTGAACTCATCACAATAAAATTTAAGAAGTTCATAAAATAAGAATCTAAGAATAAAAATGGACTTAAATAGAACAAAATAGCTTCCTATGAATGCAATCGCTAGAGCACTTTAAAAACGAATGTTCGCAACTGAAGAAGAAGGTGCTCGCACAAAAGAAGAAGAAAACACTCGAGGCGACATGAGATAAAATGAGTACATCTGAAAACGAGGTAAGTGACTCAACTAAAATCCCTTTACTTTACTATAAAATTACTTGATGCATTTTATGAGTTGTTTTTAAATTAGTAATAAATATTTAAAAAAAGAAAGAGGGATCATGCTTCTCTTTCTAATGATTAAAAAAATTAAAAAAATTTGAGCATGCAAATTGCATGTTAACTTAAGTATAAAGAGTTAGATTTACTTAAAGAAGAAAAATGTATTACTATAACAAACAATAATAAAGGAAAGATCATGATTGAAACTTGATGATTTTTTATTGAAGATGGTTTATAGTTACAGAAACAATAATCTATTGATCTTGATAATTTCTGTATTGTTTCGGTTTTAAATGATGATGCAATGCTTTTCTTTTTAAGACTAGGGCATGCTAGTAGAAAATCAATCACACAAATTGAAACTAAATAATTTTAGCTATTTTTAATCTCATAAGAATCAATGTACATTATTTTTAATGAATTTTTTGAATGTAAGAAAAGTGATTTTGATGATGACTTTGGAGTTGACAAATTGAATTTAAATAAGATTTTTCCTACTAAATCATGAACTTTCTTTTGATTTCCCTACTTAAGGCATCTTTTATGAGAATCAAAATCTTTTCTATCTTTGATTATTTCTTCTTACCATTTACTAAAGAAGAGACTTATGTAAACAAACTATGAACTTGATAATGGTTTATAATGGTTTAAAATTATGCATGTTATACCTTGATGACTTGAAACCATATTTTGGTATCATGCATACCCAAGTAATGATGATTTAAAAATTTATTATTTTGGTATCATGCTCAAAGTGATGATGATGACTTGGTACTTCTGACAAGAAAATTTTATTAAGCGAGAATTATTTTTTATGAATCATGATCTTGATTACTTGAGATTTTTTTTGCATGAATCAAGTTCTCCTATATTTCTTTTGATTTCTCGGAATTATAACTTGAGATTTTTTTTATGAATCAAGATCGTTTACTATAATTCTTTCTTTTCGCTATTTGACTTATCCAAATAAACTATGATATGTCACTTGACTTTTATAACTTGAGTTTTATTATGTACAATTCCTTTGTATTTATGGTTGTAAACCATATGTTATGATTAGAGCATTGATGTAAAAAGAAAAACGATTTTACACTATTATATTATTCCCATCTTTTTGACAATGATAAAGGAGGAGACAAAATTGCTAAAGAATTACTAGTTTGCACATCTCAACAGAAGCAAAATTGCCAAACTTGCAAATCTCTAAAACTTGTTAGCTTGCATACTCTAAAGTGTTATAAAACTTGCATGTTTAAAAAAATATGATAGTTGCACTTTTTTCCTTTTTGTTGATGACAAAGGGGGAAAAGTTATGATGATGATCATGCATAGTATGATGGAATTTTATATTTTAAAATTATTATGCATGATTTTATAATACACGTAATAATGTGATTAATTGGTTTTTTCAAAATTCATGATGTATATAATGATGAAACACTCATAATAATCATTAATTCAAAGGTTCTATCAATATGACATATTGATAGGAGGAGTTCAGTTAAACTCCATCATTAATTTGTTGCCATCATCAAAAAGAGGGAGATTGTTGAATCTCAAATTTTGATGATGAAACCAATTAATAAAGTTATGATCTAATATGCGTTTAAGTAATGCAGGACTAGCTTCAATTAGGGAAAGACAAATTGATTAAAGTAGTGGAATCAAAGGTTGAGCCAAAATAGAATATGTCAGAAGATTGGACATCGGGCTGGAGGACTGGTTGACCTATTGGTAGAAGGCTTCGTGTCATGAGTTCGGGCATCGGGCCAAAAGAATCAGAAATTACGCCAAGGATATTATATATTATGGAGGTCAACATGCCGATTGGGCAATATGCCGAAGGAGAGGACGATGCATCGAAAGGTCTGACGAAGCGCCAAAGGGTCGGACGAAGTGCCGGATGAACCAATGACATGCTGGACAATATATGATTCATGCTTGCAATCAATTGTGTCTTGATTGAAGTAGTCTAGGTTGCAATTGAATTGATTTTTGAATATAATTAGACTAACTCAATTAGAGGCCCATTGGGCCTGATCTAGGGATGATTTAGGCCCATTGGGAGGCCCATTCAATAACCCAAAAGTTAGGTCAAGCGGTGGCACCGCCAGACCAAGCGGTGGAACCACTAGAGGCTTAGTCTCCAAGAGCCCGATCTCTGAGGCTGTTAGGTAGTGGTATCGCTAGACTGGGCAGTAATATTGCCCGTTAGTCTACAGGTGGTGGTACCACCCAGTATTGGCGTTGGTACTGCCAGTATCCCGAAACCCCATGATGAGACCCTTTTTGGTTCCAAATTTGAATTTGGGGTCTATAAATACCCCACTCTTTCCTACTTGGGGTAGCAAGAAAAAAGAGTAGAAATGGGTTGTTATTCTTAGTTGAAAAAACACTAAGTGTCCTCCTCCTCTTTAAGTTTCAGGCTTAGTCTAAGAGAGATGTGAGGCTTGTAAAGGTTGTCTCCTAAATTTGTGAAAAGGAGAAAGAGTTGTAAGAGGATAGTTGATCTTCACCCATTGGAAGAAGATCGTTAGTGAACACCGATGGCCTCGACGGAAGAGGAATCGAGAGTGGACGTAGGTCGTGACGACCGAACCACTATAATACTTGGTTTGAATTACTATTATGCTTTTCATTCATATTGCTAATATTGAATCTCGGATTTTGATAATAAAATCAATTGATAAGTTTGTGATCTAATCTGCATTTTAAGTGACACAAGACTAGCTTCGATCAAGGAGAGGAAAATTAATTAAAGTAGGAGGAATCAAACATTTGGCTGGAGTGAACATGTCAAAAGATTGGACTTCGGGTCGGAGGATCGATCGACGTGTCGGCAGAAGGCTTTATGCCATGAATTCGGGCATCGACCCGAAGGATCAAACATTACGCCAAGAAAATCGAAAGTTGTGGGAGTCAACATGCCTATCGAGCAATATGCCAAAAGAGAGGACGATGCACCGAAAGATCAAACGAGCGCTAGATGAACCAATGACATGCCAGACAAAGGATTCATGCTTTATAATCATTTATCTAAGATTGAAATAGTTTAAGGGACTAATTGAGTTAGCTTTTGGTTTAATTATGCTAACTCAATTAGGGGCACACTAGGCCTTAATTGGGGCTGATTTGGGCTCATTGGAAGGCCCATTCAATGATCTAAAAGTTGGGTCAGATGGTAGAACCGCCTATGAGTTGGTAAACTCAAAAAAATTGGTCTCCGAGACTGTCAGGCGGTGGTACCGTCAGACTAGGTGGTGGTACCACCTAGTGTCAAGCTACAGGTGGTGGTACCGCCCATGCTCGAAAGACCCAAAATTTTAAATTTTTGGCTTCATTTTAGAAACTATTTGAGGCCTATAAATACTCCACTAGGGCAGTAAGAAAGGAGCAAGAATTTTTGAAGAAAAAACTAAGTAAACTCTATCAAAACTTTGAGTTCCCTCCTCCTAGTGCTTGGAGTTAGTCTTAAGGGAGGTGTGTGAGGGAATACTTGTAAAAGAGTGACTTGTAAGGGTTATCTCCTAAACCCATGAAAAGAAGAAAGTACTATAAAGAGGTGGTTGGTCTTCGCCTATTAAAGGAAGACCTTTAGTGGACGCTGGTGACCTCAATGGAGGAGGAATTAGAAGTAGATATAGGCCATTACGATCAAACCACTATAAATTTTGATGTGTTCTTTCCTTACTGCTATTCTCTTTACTGCACTCTACTTTACTTCATTATAAACTAACCAATCCCCTCTTCTCTATTCACTTGCAAACTTATACGAGTCAAACAAACGATTTTCGTCGAAATCGATTTTTATCGTACGAAAATTTTCAAACCAATGTTTTTATCCACTGCACTAATTCACCCCACCCTCCCCCGCCCCCTCCTCTTTTAGTACCAACTCGATCCTAACAGTTGATAGAGCCACATTTTTTCTCGTTTGGTTTAGCAACTAAGAGAAATAACTCTTTTTGACTTTCAAGAGGGTCATTCTATCATTCATCCTCCCATGTTCAATAGGATGGACTACACATATTGGAAAAATCGAATAAGAGTTTTTTTATTTATTTTTTTATTTCAATTGATGAAATATCATTGAAAACGGATTTTAAAAGCTTCTCTTCCAATGAACAATTGGAATGATTTAGAGAAGAAGACTTTTTCTTTAAATATCAAGGCTATGAATGTCTTATTTTGAGCCTTAGATAAAAATAAGTTTAATTGAGTATCTATTTATGAAATAACTTTCGATATTTAGCATATACTCAAAATAACTCACGAAGGCACTAGTAGAGTAAAAGAGTCTAAAATAAATCTTTTAGTCCATAGTTCTGAATTGTTTCAGATGAAACCAAGTGAGACCATTAGAGACATGTACACCCGGTTTATAGATGTCGTCAATAGTCTAAGAGTACTTGGCAAATGTTTTTCTAATTTTGAACTTGTTAACAAGATATTATGATCACTTTCAAAGAGTTGGGATTCTAAAGTAACGACAATACAAGAATCAAAGGACTTGAACCATTTTTCGATTGAAGAACTTATTGAGTCCTTAATGACCTATGAAATGACTTGTGTTAAATATGATGAATATGAAAACTACCTTCTAAAGAATAGGAAGGATTTGTTACTTCGTACAATAGAATACCACTTGAGTGATGAGACAAGTGATGATGATGATGTCCTTAAACTCCTCACAATAAAGCTTAAAAAATTATTAAAATAAGAATTAAAGAATAAAAATAAACTTAAAAAGAAAAAAATTGGCAAAGAAGAAGAAAGTATTCAAGGCCACTTGAGATAAATCGAGCTCATTCGAAGATGAGAAGCAAACCAACAAAGACAAGGTGGCGAACTACGCCTTAATGGCTTTTGACGACGAGGTAACCAAAACTCCTTTACCTTATTTTGAAATTACTTGATGCATTTCATGAGTTGTTCTTAAATTAGTTTAGAAAAATTATATAATTTTTATTTTTTTAAATGATCATGAAAATTATATGTTTTATGATAAAGGAACAAAATATTAGATTTAAATCTAATGCTTATACACCTAATAAGATTAATTCTATGCATGTTTTTAAGAAGTAATAATGTGTATCTTGATGATTTTTGTATTATTTTTTTATTGAAAATGCTTTATGTTTAATGAAATCATGTTTGATGATTTAATGATGCATAATGATGTAAAATGTAATGAATATGTTAAAAGTTTTGATATCATGCTTAATGATTTTATACTATGCATGAGAATTTGAAGTAATAATAATTATTTATTATACTATTGATCTTTATCATGATGAACTTTGCTTTTAAACGATGATGCATGTTTTTATTTGGCATAAAAGATAAAGGCATGCTTGCATGAAATAAAAAAGAATACATTTTTCTTGAAAACTTCTTAATCCCTCTCTTATCGAGTTTTCAAAAAGAGATTGATGAATCTATTTGTATAAATCTCTTGGACTATGAAAAGGATTTTGATGATTTGATTATTTAAATTTAAATGAGATTTTTTCAATCGAATCATGATATTTCTCTTAACATATTTCTATTTTATGTGAAATAAGATCTTTATTCTTCTATATTTCTTCTTATCATTTACTAAAGAAGATATTTTCTATATGAATCATAAGATTTTTTATGCATGAATTGAAATCATTTTCTCCTACGATTCTTTTTGCTATTCACTAAAAATGAGACTTATTCTAATAAACCGTAATATGCTACTTGACATCTTGATAATTTATGACTTGAGTTTTGTTATGTATTATTCCCCTCTTCTTCTTTCTTAGTTACAATGACAAAGGGGAGAAAAGAAATCACTTACATTTCAAGAGATCGATAAATATCTTTATTTCATTTTGAATCTCTTGAAAGTGACTTTGTTGATTTGATAAATTGAATGAGTTGAAAATAATGATGAATATTTTAAAAATAAATGTTTGTATCATGTATGATGATTTTACATTTTGAAATTATGCATGATAAGTTGAAATGATGATGGTTTAAAAATATTTATTCAAATGCATTAATCGACAATCTTTTTGTCAAATGAATCATGATTTTTCTTGTAAATTCTTGGAATTATAATATGAGATTTTTTTTTCAATCAAGATCATTTACTATGATTCTTCTTTTCGCTATTTAGTTCACAACTTGTATTCATGATATATATATATATATATATATATATATATATATCTCATCATCTAATTAATTTTTCTTGATATTCTTCATGTGATGATATGAAATTATGTATGAAATACTCATGATATTATATTGATGCATACAAATGAGAAGTTATGATCATGCATGGGAGAAATAATGATGAATGTTTGGTATCATGATCAAAATGTTGATTTAATGCATGAAGTGATAAATGCTTAAAAATTTTAATGTCAAAATATTGATTTAATGCATGAAGTGATAAATGCATCAAAATTTTAATGTCTTAGCATCATGAATGATATACCCAAAATGATGTATCATGAATGCTTGAGTATCATGTATGATATGCCCATAGTGATGATTTATTTTTGGTATCATGCATGAAGTACGGATGAAATATAAGGTTTTAAAATTATTCATGTTTTAATTTGAAACTATAATGATGCATAAACATATTGAATTAAGAATGCTACTTTATCTTTGTCATGATTTGAAAATTAATGTAAAGAGAAAAAAAATTATAATATTATATTTTTTTCCTTTTTTTTGACAATGACAAAGGGGGAGAAAAATTGCTATCTTGCACATTTAAAAAAGAAACAAAAATTACTAACTTTTACATCACAAAGGGGGAGCAAAACTTACTAGTTTGCTCATCTCAAAAGAGAAGCAAGAAGTGCTATCTTGCAAATCTCAAGAAAAACTTCCAAGCTTGCATATTTCAAGAAGATGCAAAAACAAGCTATCTTGCACTTCTCAAAATAGAAGAAAGAAACTCACTAGCTTGAGTGTTCTAAAGTGATGAAAAATTTACTAAATAGCTAAGCTTTCGTATTGTAAAAATTTGCTAGTTGCACTTCTATTTTTTGTTGATGACAATGGGGGAGAATGTATGATGATAATCATACATATTATGCCTAAAATGATAATTTAAAATTATGTATGATGATCATGCATATAATGATGATTTTGAAAATATACATTATGTTTTAGAATGATGCATGCAATACTCATGATTTTATTACGATGATTTACATGATGTATTGCATATAATGTGATTAAAATAGTTTCAACTTGAACTAAAAGGTCATCAATTTTTTGAATGATGTCTTATTTCAATATGACATATTGATAGGGGGAGTTTAGTTTAAACTTTGTCATCAATTGGTTGTCATCGTAAAAAAGGGGGAGATTATTGAATCTCAAATTTTGATTATAAAATCAATTGATAAGTTTGTGATATAATCTACGTTTCAAGTGACATAGGACTAGCTTCGATCAAGGACAGGCAAATTGATTAAAGTAGGAGGAATTGGACATTGGGCCAGAGTGAACCTGTCAGAAGATTGGACATTGGGCCGGAGGATCGGTCAACGTGTTGGCAAAAGGCTTTGTACCATGAATTCGGGCATTGAGCCAAAGGATCAAACATTGCGCCAAAGAGATCAGAAGTTGCAGGAGTCAATATGCCGATTGAGCAATATGTCGAAAGAGAGGACGATGTGCCGAAGGATCGGACGAGTGCCGGATAAACCAATTGCTAGTCATAGGTGCCCAGCAAACCAATCACGTGAGTGATGGCACGTATGACTTGATACAGAGTCTTTTTGCTTATTATATTTTGGCGTATATCACTTTATAACTATTGTATATGTGCATATATATATTGTGATGTTCTTGGATTTATGCAATGGGAATGAGATCGTGATGAGATCACGATAATGAAATCGATTCACCTTTAAACACATATCCTAAATAATCCTGGTTATAGGTTACTCGAGAGGGACATCGTGATAACCGAACAGACTGGTGTGTTGTATACCCGTCCATATGATGGATGCAGCTGGTCTCATAGCTGCTCGTGTAGGGACACTAGGGATACAGTACAGGTGCTCATTGGAGAATGAGTTCACTAATTGATCCGCTTACGGAATGCTGGATGGTTGATGATGCCTTATTGTCAAACAACGATTTCATAGTCCTAGTGGTATATCTGGTCCTTAGACTTGAGACACCAAGGATGTCCTGTATGAGTGCTCTAACTCTCCATTTGGTGGAACTGGAGAGAGAGCCACTGAGCTGTTGGAACTCATACATAGTGATGTATGTGGACCCATGTCAACTCATATCATTAGTGGTTACTCCTACTTCATTACCTTTACTGATGATTTCTCAAGGTATGGATATGTGTACTTAATGAAGTACAAGTCCGAGGCCTTTGAGAAATTCAAAGAGTATAAGAATGAGGTGGAGAACCAGACTGGAAAGAGTATCAAAACTCTTCGATCAGATCGAGGAGGTGAGTACTTAAGTACATAGTTTACTCAGTTCCTCAAGGACCATGAGATATTATCCCAATGGACACCTCCTTATACACCTCAGCTCAATGGTGTCTCTGGAAGGAGGAATTGTACACTATTAGACATGGTACAGTCCATGATGAGTTTCGCTAACCTACCCATTTTATTCTAGGGATATGCCGTAGAGACTGCAGCTTACCTTCTGAACAGAGTTCCAACTAAGTCGGTAGTGTCTACACTATATGAGATATGGAAAGGGAAGAAGTTTGATCTTAAGGTTGTTAAGATTTGAGGCTGCCCTGCCCACGTTAAAAGACACAACCCCGATAAGTTAGAATCAAGGACAAAGTAATGCAAATTTGTGGGATACTCCAAGGAAACTTGTGGGTATTATTTCTATCATCTCGAGAACCAAAAGATCTTTGTAGCTAAGAGAGCAGTGTTCCTTGAGAAGGAACACATTCTTGGCGGAGATAGTGGGAGAATGATAGAGTTGAGTGAGGTTGGAGAACCAAGTTCAAGCACCACTCTACAGCTCAGGTCTGTTCAGGTACCTAATATATAAGTTTCAACTTTACATAGGTCTGATAGAGTATCCCATCCTCCTGAGAGATATGTGGGACATATTAGAGGAGAGGATGTTGAGACCTACGAGGAGGCTATTATGAGTATATACTTCGGGAAGTGGCCAGAAGCCATGAATTCTGAGTTAGATTCTGTGTACTACAACAAGGTTTGAAACCTAGTTGATGTGCCTGAAGGTATTGGATCCATCGGTTGCAAGTGGATCTTTAAGAAAAAGATCGGAGTAGATGGAAAGGTAGAGACATATAAAGCAAGGCTAGTGGCTAAGGGGTATCGTCAAAGGTAAGGTATTGACTACGACGAAACCTTCTCACCCATAGCAATGCTAAAATATATCAGAATTCTATTGGCTATTACAGCACACTATGATTATGAGATCTGGCAGATGGATGTGAAAACTGCATTCCTTAATGGGAACCTCGAGGAGGAGGTGTATATGATGCAACCTGAGGGATTCGTGTCCAAGAACTGCTCAGATAAGGTGTGTAGGTTGTTTAGATCCATTTATAGACTAAAGCAAGCTTCCCGAAGTTGGAACATAAGATTTGATGAGACAATCAGATCTTATGACTTCGTTAAGAACGAATATGAGTCTTGTGTGTACAGGAAGGTAAGTGGAAGCGCTATCACCTTTTTGGTGTTATATGTGGATGACATCCTGATCATTGGGAATGATGTAGGAATGCTATCTACAGTAAAGGTTTGGTTATCTAGACACTTCTCCATAAAGGACTTAGGGGAAGCATCCTATATCTTGGGGATTCAAATCTATAGAGATAGATCCAAAATGATGCTTGGCTTGTCCCAGTCCAGGTACATAGAAACCATTGTCAAAAGGTTTGGCATGGAAAATTCCAAGAGATGTCTCATACCGATGAGACATGGGATATCGCTTTCTACGATTATGTCCCCAAAGACTCCAGAAGAAAGGGTGAACATGAATATGATACCTTATGCCTCAGCAATAGGGTCTATCATGTATGTCATGCTATGTACTAGGCCTCATATAGCGCATGCTCTGAGTGTCACGAGCAGGTATTAGGCGGATCTAGGCTTGGAGCATTGGAAAGTAGTAAAGTGTATCCTTAAGTACTTGAGAAGGACTCAAGTTTTCAGTCTGATGTCGATGATAGCAAGTCGAACTCAGGGTATTCGTACACCTTAAATGGAGGAGCAGTGTGCTGGAAGAGTTCCAAGCAAGATACTATTGCTGATTCGACCACAGAGGCGGAGTATATTGCTGCATCAGATGCAGCAAAGGAGGGAGTCTAGTTGAAGATGTTCATCACAGATTTGGGAGTCGTTCCGGATAGCGAGAAGTCGACTTCCTTATATTGCGACAACTATGGGGCGATTACTCAAATAAGGGAACCCGGGTCTCATCAGAAGTGTTCTGAGGAGGTTCTAGCTTATCAGAGAGATCGTAACCCGAGGAGATGTAGCAGTGGAAAGAGTTTCATCCGAAGATAACATTGTAGATCCACTGATAAAGTCGTCTCATTTTGTCTTTGAGCATCATAGGGGTCTGATGGGGATCAGACACATAGGTGATTGACTTTAGGTCAAGTGGGAGATTGCTAGTCATAGGTGCCCAGCAAGCCAATCACATGAGTGATGGCACGTTTGACTTGATACAGAATCTTTTTGCTTATTATATTTTGGCGTATATCATTTTATAACTATTGCATATGTGCATATATATATTGTGATGTCCTTGGATTTATGCAATGGGAATCAGATCGTGATGAGATCACGATAATGAAATCGATTCACCTTTAAACACATATCCTAAATAATCCTGGTTATAGGTTACTCGAGAGGGACATCGTGATAACCGGACAGACTGGTGTGTTGTATACCCGTCCATATGATGGATGCAGCTGGTCTCATAGCTGCTCGTGTAGGGACACTAGGGATACAGTACAGGTGCTCATTGGAGAATGAGTTCACTAATTGATCCGCTTACGGAATGCTGGATGGTTGATGATGCCTTATTGTCAAACAACGATTTTATAGTCCTAGTGGTATATCTGGTCCTTAGACTTGAGACACCAAGGATGTCCTGTATGAGTTCTCCACTCTTTGATACCATACTTATAGGTTTGGCTGTCCCAGATCTAGTACAACTGGTCATTGGGAGTGGTAGTCGACCTTACGAGGGCTATTGAGTGTCGATAGAGGATCATCTACTCTCGACGTCATGAGATGAATATCCCATGTGTTCTTACTCAGACAAATCCCTAGCCAGGGTCATTCAAGTTGAGAGAGAAAGAGTTCTCCGGGAGAATCCGATTAAAGCGAGACTCGAGTAGAAACCGTATGGGTCTGACAGTACCATGCTCAATATACGGTCTCTGAGATATTAGATGGATGATGGACTATAGGTATACGGTAACTGAGGACAGACAGGTCCAATGGATTGGATTCCCCTGTATCATCTAGGGACTATGGCGTAGTGGCCTAGTACGTCCATAGTCGATGAGTCAAGTGAATTATTATAGAGATAATAATTCACTGAGTTAGAAGGAGTTCTGACAGGTATGACTTACGGCCAGCTCGACATTGGGCCTAGAGGGTTACATACATATGGTAGGTATTGCGATAAGTAGAGGTTCTGATATGAGATATCCGACGGAGCCCTTGTCTTATTGGATGCAGATTCAATACCCACTAGGGGAGGACCCATTAGGGTTTGACAGGGGACCTCTATAAATAGGAGGGATTCAGAGCCTCATAGGCTAGAGCCTTTGCTTGCCTCTCCTATTCTCCTCCCCCTCTCCACCTCAGAGTAGGCTTGGAGTTTTGAGGAGCGTCGTCGTAGTCCTGCTGTGTGGATCACTGCTAGAGAGGAGGACGCTTGACCTCCTTCACCCTCTCCTAAGGATATGCAAGGAAACATGGATATACGATCTCCCTAGGTAACACAATCTACTCTATACGCAGTTTTAAGTTTCGCGGATTTTGCGCACCAATCTTCGCACGACGATGAACATCTCTTTGGGAATTGGGGATTTTGTTTTCTTGTTCTTCCACTGCGCATATAATGTCGCCCCCTAGATTTCCCAACACCAATGACATGCCGAACAAAGGATTCATGCTTTGTAATCATTTTTCTAAGATCAAAGTAGTATAGGGGGCTAATTGGGTTAGATTTTGGTATAATTATGGTAATTCAATTAGGGGTTAATTAAGCCTTAATTAGGACTGATTTGGACTCATTAGGAAGTCTATTCAATAACCCAAAAATTGGGTCAGGTGGTGGCACCGCCAGAACAAGCGGTGGAACCGCTTGTGAGTTGGAAAACTAAAAAAACTTGGTCTTCACGGCTATCAGGCAGTGGTACCGTTAAACTGAGCGGTGGTACCACCTAGTGACATTGTGTCAGGTGATAGTACCGCCAGACTGGGTGGTGGTACCGCCCAGTGTCAAGTTGTAGGTGGTGGTACTGCCCAGTGTAAGCGGTGGTACCATCAGTACTTGGAAGACCCAGAAATTTAAATTTTTGGCTCTATTTTTGAAACTATTTGGAGCCTATAAATACCTCACTTGGGCAGCAAGAAAGAAGCAAGAACTTTTGAGGAAAAAATTGAGTAAACTCTACCAAAACTTTGAGTTTCCTCCCCCTAGTGTTTAAAGTTAGTCCTAAGGGAGGTGTGTGGAGGAATACTTATAAAAGAGTGACTTGTAAGAGTTATCTTCTAAACCAATGAAAAGAAAAAATGCTATAAAGAGGTGGTTGGTCTTCGCCTATTGAAGGAAGACCTTTAGCGGATGCTGTTGACCTCAACAGAGGAGGAAACAGAAGTAGATGTAGGTCATTACAACCGAACCACTATAAATTCCGATGTGTTCTTTCCTTACTGTTTATTCTCTTTACTACATTCTGCTTTACTTCATTGCAAACTATCCAATCCCCTCATCTCTATTCACTTGCAAATTTATATGAGTCAAACAAATGGTTTTCGGCGAAATCGATTTTTATCATATGAAGATTTTTAAACCAACGTTTTTATCCGCTGCACTAATTCACCTCTTCTCTTAGTGCTGATTCGATCCTAACAACGAACTGATTTACTTGCTTACTATGCTCATTACTCTTATGAATGTTTTTAAGTTAAACATTTTTCCGATACGAGCTTTATCGAATGAAAAATTTAAATCATCGGAAGTTTTATGAAAGCACTAGTTCACTCCGCCTCTTAGTACCGATTTCGGTCCTAACAGCCACCCTATCTGAGTGAAAGTATTGGGGGCTGAAGGCAATGCCTCACCTAGATGTTCACAAATAGGGTTGGCCCGTGGATGCTCCTACGACATGGGCCCTCCTTCTAATGTCAAAATATTATGGATAAATATTCTTAATGTCTATATTAGCACAACATGGCCCTGATCCATATGCGAGGAGTCATTCAGGATAGAGTGGAGTTTCTCTAGTCTTGTCCTTGCATAAAGATTGAGATAAGGAGAGGTTGAACACAACTCTCTCTCCCCTCAATCTAATGTCAAGGATATATTTTTATATTTGTAACCGACTCGAATTATCTTTTGATCTTCTAGGAATATTAGTACTAATATTTCTTATGAGAGCCGATTCATAATCGACCTTAATCGTCTTATGATCTTCTAATAATATACGTATGAATATTCCTCAAGGGAGTCGGTTGGACTCGAATCGTCTTTTGATTTTTCTAATAATATTCTTGTGAATATTCCTCAATGGAGCTGGTTCATAATCTATCTGAATAATCTTATGATATTCTGAGAATATTCCTATGAATATTTCTCAAGGGAGTTGGTTCGTAACTACCCAAATCGTCTTCTAGTCTCGACTAGTTAATTTTATATTTCTCGAAATTAAAGAGTTTAAAAATCAAGAAACCCATGAATGAGAAGGAGAGGCGGTTTACTTTATACCGGAGACTAACAACAAATCCTAGTGTCGCGGCCTTCTCTCCGTTTCCTTCCTATTCTATCTCTGATATATACCACTCGTCTCCTCTTTCATCCCGTTCCCTGTGATCCCCGCATGATGCACGGACACTGAGGTCCACCGAGACGTGCTGGCGCCTCGGCCCCTAGAAAGGGTGAAGCCTTCTTCTTTCGTTTCCTTAAAGCTACGTGAATCGAGGAAACACAGCGGCCTCGTCTCATCCCTGCACTCCGCAGAGCGCTACTGCACTCACTCTCCCTGTCTCAGCAGCAGGCTTGGTTTGCCTGAGGGGAAAGGAGAGGCCGGCCTTTGTTTTGTAGCTCAGAAGGATCAGTTGCTCTGCCTGCAACACGGGACACAGTCTGTGCCATCTCTGGAATCGTGTGGCTGACGTTGTAGGTACGTGGAGTGATATCGTTTGAGAAGGAGAACTGGTGCGTGGTTGAACGATTTGTAGCGTCACTTCGATATGGACGACCATTAGCTAATTAGGTAAAACTTTAAATGTATTTTATGTTCTACAAATATGATAACCAACATTAAGTTTTGGGCGATTTCTCTATAAAACCACTTTTTTTTTTTCTGTTTTTCGCAAGAGACATCTCCCCTTTTATTTTTTTTACAAATAGTGCCTGTTAATTTAAAAATATCCAAACTACCCCTCATAAAATTTTCTATCAAATAGTTTTATCTTTTTTTAAGTTTTGAAACCTTACAATATTTTCATTTGAATCATTTATATTATTTTTAATAATATTTATACTATTTTTATTGAGATACTAAAAACATAATATAATTATTGAAATATACTATAAGTGACATCATATTATACCTCAACTAAATCAATACTATAACTGATATTTATAATATTTCATAGGCTATTATAATATTATATTTTTAATCTTGTAGTTGATTTATAGTTTTCAAATAGATTTATAAAGTTTTGTCATGGTGTCTAAAATACTATAACAAGTTAATTTTTTTATTTCTATGAGCGATGTTGTCTAAAATATTATAAATACCTATATGAATCTTAGTATGATATATCAAGTGATTTCTAGTGTGTTTTAATTTTATTTAACTCGCTTATAGTGTTTTCAAATAACATTGCAGTGTCTTTATTGAGGTGTTAAAAATATTATAAGTAACATTATACTATGTTTCTTTGGTTGTCATTGCTCATAGATCATTACCATATCAATTTTTTCAGCTTGAAGTTGATTTGGTTGATGCTATTAGTAAATTTATATTATTTACAATGATTTCAAATAGATTATGTAATATTTTTATTGTAGTGATTGAAATACTATAATATGGCAAAACAATGTAACAGACAGAAATCATATACTCAGTTCTTTGAGGAATAGCTTGATTATTTTTAATTAGAGGACATTATCTTAAAAAAAAATAAAAGAGGTGTCTTTTGAGAAAAATAAAAAAAATCTTTTCTCACAAAATCATCTGATTTTATAATAATAAAATATACGTAAAAGAAAACAAAACCAAATATGTGTACTATAGCTAATATGGTATATCACTATAAACGTATGCATATGTTTTACGACTAAGATAGCCAGCAAAATATACTTGGGATTCAAGACGTTCTTGAAGGCTTAGACTAGTTGACAACTTGCTCTAGCTAGATGACATGATGGTCATTGTACATGATATGATGGTCATTGACTAGATCATAATGGAAGTTCTTCCCTGAAATCTCTTTATTCTATTGAGGGAAATCCTTCCTCTCAACCTGTATAAATAGGGAGAGAACATATCAATGTAATATAGCATTTTCAATAATTCTTCTTGTCTTCTATCTCTTGTAACATAGTATTAGAGCTCTCACCGTGAAGGTGGTCCACGAGTAGATTGTCATGAAAGTCCTCGAGCTGATCGTCGTGAAGGTCCACTTCTAACGTCCCCAAGTGGACCAACTTCCCCGCCGGACTCAACCGTAGTTGCTTCCCAAATCTCGACCCCTTCTCCTACTGCCTTGTGGATCGTGACTCCACCTCAAATGCTTCCCCCTCCGTCGTTGCTCCCGCCATGACCGCACTTGGCGTTGTCATCAGGTGCGGCCACGACATCGAGGGCCTATTTGTTGGTGCGGCCGGGCTGCTCGCCCTCGACGGTGGACCCCTCTCCAACCCCCTTATCCTCCTAATCATAACTTATCGTAAAGTAGAACCTCCAATAATTGTCCACCTTGGCGTCCTACCCCTCCAAGCCAACAAAGACAGGTCGTATGCTAGCTGTGTGATAAAATTGGACACTCCGCTAAAGTTTGTCGGTCTCGACCCCGCCTCCCTGCTCCGTCACACTAGCCTCAGGCAAATCTCCTAACTACTCCGATGACTAGCTAGCCCAACTAGATTGTAGACTCTGGCTCCTCTCATCACATTATCTCTGATCTTCAGAATTTGTCTCTCCACAACACTTATGGTGGCAATGAAGATATCATCATCAGTGATGGTAAAGAACTTCCTATAACTCATATTGGTTTCACAACGCTTAATTCTGATACTATAACCTTTACACTCGATGATGTTTCATGTGCCTCTTATATCAAATGTAATCTCATTTCTGTTTCTTAATTTTACAAATATAATATTACTTCAATTGAATTCTTTCATGATTCATTTCTTGTCAAGGACTTGAGCACGGGGGCATCCTTGGTCCAGGGCCCGAATAAAGGTAATATTTATGAATGGCCGTCGGCTCCACAAATAACCCAGCCCACTGTTCACTCATTTGTTGTAGCTCCAATTGATGTGTGGCATCGTCATCTTGGTCATCCCTCGTTCCTTATTCGGTAAAAATTACTTTCTCGTTACTCTCTTCCTATTTTTAAATCACATAGTTCTATAACGCATTATGATGCATGTCTTAGCAATAAAAGTCATCAACAACCCTTTGGCTTATCATCTATATCCTCCTCTAAACCGTTTGAAATTATTTATATCGATGTTTGGGTCCCTACTCTAATCCTGTCTTTTGTTAAATTCAAATTTTATGTCATTTTTGTGGATCACTTTACTAAGTACACATGGTTATATCCTCTTCACCATAAATCTGAAGTTTTCACCATCTTTATCATCTTTCGAAAGTTGGTCGAGAACTACTTTCAGTCTATAATCAAAACGGTTTACTCTGATGGTGGCGGTGAATATCAAACTCTAGCATCCTATCTCTTAGCTTGTGGTATCCAACATCTCAAGTCTCCCCCGTATACTCCTCAACTAGTTGGCTCCACCAAATGCAAACATTGGCATATAGTTGAAACTGTGCTCACACTTCTACATCAGGCCTCCATGCTTTTAACCTTTTGGATAGTAGCCTTTCAAATTGTCGTCAACCTTATTAATAGAATGCCTATGCCAATCCTACAATATCAGTCCCCCTTTGACACACTATTTCATAGACCTCCAAACATTCGTAAACTCAGAGTACTCGGTTGTCTATGTTATCCATGGTCATGTCCCTATGCCTCTCATAAGTTAACATCAAAATCTAATCCTTGTGTTCTTATAGGTTACTCTTTTGAACATAATGCTTTCCGCTGCTATAATCTCTATGCTCACAAAGTCTTTACATCACGTCACGTTATTTTTGTTGAGTCTATCTTTCCTTTCCAAAACTATAACTATCCTACCATGCAGACCACTTCACTAACCATTCCTCACTGAAGTATACCTCCGATCGAATTGAATGAGCCTCCCATGACATCTTCCAGTTCCTCCCCTCAAGATCCACACTATACTACTTCTCTAGTTTAGCAATTGCCTATTCCCTCTATTCCTACTCCACTCCTTTCTTCTCAAATCGATGGGGTCATAAGTTCAGAAACACAACCATTATCTTTACCTCCTTCTCGACCAAGTGACCTTGATGCGCCTTCACTTGACCCGGCCTGTGTAAATGACTCTCAACTGCTTATTCCAATATCACAACCTCACGATCCCGTAGTCTCCAACCATCCTATGACCATATACCCTAAAAGTGATATTTTTAAACCACGTCGAGTCTTTGACCTACATGCTATCATGGATTTCTCATCCACCACCATTGAACCCACCACCTTCACTCAAGCCCAAAAATCTCCGCATTGGCGTACTGCCATGTGTGAAGAATATAATGCCCTCCTCCATAATTTAACATGGGATCTAGTACCCTCTCATCGTACACAAAACAAAACATTATCAGGTGTAAGTGAGTATTTCGAATTAAGTAGAACTTATATGGCTCTGTTGCCCGATATAAGGCATGCCTCATCGCCAAAAGGTTTCATCAAAGACTTGGAGTTGATTTTACTGAGACATTTAGTCCCATTATTAAGCCCATTACAATCCGGCTTATCTTGAGTCTGGCCACCACTAAAGGCTGGCAATTACGACAATTGGATGTTAATAATACCTTTTACAAGAGACTCTAACTGAAGATATTTTTATGCAACAACTTTATGGTTTCACTCATCCTCAGTATCCAAGGCACGTTTGCAAACTTCGAAAAATTATTTATAGACTTCGTCAAGCTCTGAGAGCTTGGTACACTAAACTTGACTCTTTTTTTATTTAGTTGACTTTCTCAACTCCAAATCTGATACCTCGTTATTTCTACGACAACACCATAGAGACACAATATATATTCTGGTATATGTGGATGATATTATTATCACAGGCAACAATTCCAGAGGCATCCAAGCATTCATCAAACAGTTGGCAGATCGATTCTCACTTAAAGATCTAGGACCCTTGAACTACTTTCTGGGCGTAGAAGCTATATTCACATCTTTATGTCTCTTTCTATAACAAAGAAAGTACATTCAAGATTTATTATCAAAGACAAACATGCAGAATGCAAATGCGGTTCTAACTCCTCTCTCTACTAGTAGCTCTCTTAAAATATCTGATGGAAGTCCTGCTATGGAACCCACTCAATATTGACAAGTCGTTGGCTCTTTACAGTACTTAGCTCTCACCCGTCCAAATATCTCTTGTGCAGTCAATAAATTATCATAGTTTATATAGAGGCCGTCTATTATGCATTGGTCTGTAGTCAAACGAATCCTGTGATATCTTAAAGGGACCCTCAATCATGGTCTCTTTCTTCATAAACACTCTCCACTTCATCTTCATGCCTTTACTGATGTCGATTGGGTAGGCAACTTTGATGATAGAACATCCACATCGGGATATATTTCTTCCTTGGTGCTAATCCAATTAGTTGGAGTTCTAAGAAGCAAAAGATAGTTGCATGGTTTACAACTAAAGCTGAATACTGTGCCATCGCTATTACCACTGCAGAACTTAATTGGGTCACAAATCTATTCAAGGAACTCAACATCAATTCCACTCCTACAATATATTATAATAATGTCGGAGCTACCTATCTATGCGCTAATCCGGTGTTCCACTCCCGTATGAAACATACTGCTATCGACTTCCACTTTATGCGAGATCAAGTTGTCCGCCGTCAATTTCGTGTTTCTCATATACATACAAGTGATCAAATAGTCGACTCACTCATGAAGCCTCTCGCTCGTAAACTTTTTGCATTTCATCGATCCAAGATTGGTATTAGGAGCATCATCTTGTGGGGGCATGATAGCAGATAAGATTTTCCTAACTGAATGAGAAAATCTCTCTACTCTATTGAGGAAAATCCTCCATCTCAACCTATATAAATAGTAAGAGAATATGTCAATGCAATATAGCTTCTTCAATTATTCTTCCTGTCTTCTATCTCTTATAACACAATCCAAGAAATTTTTCTTCCATAAATTATCACCTTTCAACAAAATGTGTAGTATATAAAGGTATACTTTTAGGATCATAAGATAATACACGAGTGTAGGGAATTCATGCATTCAAAAGTTGTAGATAGGTAACTGATCCTCTAAATAAACTCTAATATTTTATTGAGTAATGATGAAAGGGATATCTTTTGTAATGGTTTGGTGAAGTGATATAGAGACTCCATGTCTCCATGGTCTCACTATGTTCTAAGAATGCTTTTATGAGAACACTGGGCAACCTCACCTTGCTTCGTCCCACCAACTTGCCTTCATTTCTACCAACACAACCATCCAACCAAGCAATATAAATCCAATGAGCCCACCAACTTCATTGAACGGCTAAACCCTTGGCTTGCAGAGCCTCCCCCTTACTGTTCCTCCCTCAATCCATATTACCACTCTGCCTCATCCCCCCTCAAGTACTTGAGACACCAACGACGACGCCATGGACTGGTACTCCTGGCTTCTTCAAACCAACCTCGATCCCGACCTCGTCTACGAGTACTCGCTGCTCCTAGCGAGCAACGAGCTCGAGGAGGACGATGTTGCGCACTTCGACCACGAGTTCCTTCAGAGCATGGGCATCTCCATTGCTAAGCACAGGCTCGAGATGCTTAAGCTAGCCAAAAGGGGTAAGACAAAGTCGTCGTCGCGCCCCGTCTCTTTGCTTCTCGTCGCTGTCACCAAGACCAAGAATTGCATCGCGAGGTACTTCCGGTCGTTCATCAATCATGACGCTTCGCCCATCGTCGTCGTCCCGAGGTCGTCCTACTTCGATGGAGGAGGGCCGAAGAGTGATATTTTGAAGAGGAACAAGAGGATGTCGCGTATCAAGCAAGGGAGGGTGACGCTTTATATGGCACCACAAGCCATGGCCTATAAGGAGAGTAAGGACAGAAAAGAGGACAGCTACCGAGGGAGCAGCGGAGAGGAGACCAGGTGGGAGTCCATGTTTCAGGACCTGAAACCTACTTAACTTCATGATGTGGATGGAGAAGGCTTTCAAGGTGCAACTGCTGTTCATTCAGATGGAGGGCTTTCCAGTTTGCTGCTTGTGCCTTCACTGTAGCTGCTGTTGTCATTATGATCTTAAAGTGGCTGAAGCAGAATCAAATGTTGAATTCAAACTTGATGGTGATGATAATATATAAAGCAAAACTACATGATATATGATGAAATTAATATGTCTGCTTCTAATAGGCCGGCATAATGTATTGTGCAAGATTAACTTCCATGGCCAAGTCAACTTGGTTAGCTTACCTACCATCTTAATACATGCAGATGTTTGATGGAAAATGATTCAGTAGGTGCATCAATCTAACCATGATCTTATTCAGATCAGTAACAGCTAGCATTAGAAATTGGTGTGTCCAAATGCTAATGAATTCATAGACTTTGAGCAAGTTTTTTCGGTGGAACCTAAGCATGTAGATCTAAAAATCCTCATTAGATTCAGTAGTAGAAGAGACAGTGCTGATAAATGAATAGCGTGAATGCCCATTGAATGATCGTCCTGAGTTGTGATTGATCTGTAATGTGTATTCTTCACTCCGGTGATAAAACTAGGGTGAAGTACCAAGAAGCACCTTGCAATTATCATGATCCATAAAATGCTCGCTTGATAGGACAGTTGGACCAGACGGATTGGTTCATTGGACCATAATCCATGAGAATCGATACAATTCTCATGTATAAAATTTATATTATCAATTATAATCTTGTCAAAGAAGAAAATGAAAACATTGATATCAAAGGACGAACCCACTACCATCCCTCAGCATTTATGATGACAGTAAACAATAAAGAAAAACTTGAGAAGCATAGTTTTAGTTGTTAATCTTCCTCCTAGTTCTTTACCGATGATAGGCATGGTGAACGTTGACGCCTATCTGGATAAGAACAGAAATGCCAAGTGAAGCAGGATTCGTCGCTGGAGGATTTGCGTTAGTGTTAGAAGATAATTATAGAAAGAATATTAGAATAAGAATATTCTATTAGAATAAGAATATTAAACAATAAAAATATTTTAGGATATGAGGATTTTAACACAAGCAATTCGATAATATATTTGATTGACAAGTCCATCTAAGCCCTATCCTACAAGGATGATGTATCGATGCCTAAGGGATGGTGACTCAACGCCAACAAGTTAGTCTATTTAATTATAATATTTGATAATTCTATACATAATTTCTCGAATCATTAATGGCTCATGTAATCTTTTCCTGCATTAACCTCTATATTTCGTGGCGAGAACAAAGCCTTCCAAGTGCATCCTTGAGTATCTGTGAAAATTTTGGACAATTATAATTTCTCGCATCGTCTGAATCCTCCATGAACTTAAACATTTGATGAGTCTTTTCTAACATTGAACTAAGTCGTTTGTAAGATTGTGTATCACATATATCATCTTGCTATCTCTAATTAATAGCGAGTTTGAAAGTGAACCTAGGTTGGATCCAAATAGGATAATTGAAGATTATTTCTTTCAAATCAATGCTTGCTGAGTGAAATAAAACTTACTTTATGCTAGTCTCATTGTGCTACTCCTCGGAGAATTTTAGTATGTAGCCATCTGCATGTATGTACGTTAACAATTAACTCGGTCATGATATCAACATGTCACAATTGTGTTCATTTTGTTAGGACAATTCTACTAATATTGGGCGACTCTTAAATTATTGGAACCTATTTAGTCTATTGATACATAAGAGATGACATGACAAACACATAAATTATCATAAGGTAACATATGGTCGATAGATATACCGTCCAAAGATCACATCAATCATTTATGGCTAATACATGAGATCATATATGAAAACACGTAGCTATCACAAGCTGACTGAACATCCAACCATTTGAACTTCGTGATTGGCAAGAACAAATAATATAGGCTTTAGGCACACGAGCCATGACACCATACTCCCCGCTTAAAACAATGCATGTTCCCTTCTTTTATCGTCGATGACTCTAGATATAACTATTCCTGAATCATATATAAAAGGGACATCTTGATATGTACTTGAGATGAGCTCCTTTTAATTATGACCAGTTCAATTAGTCATAATATTATGTTCTTGAGAACTAATTTGATCATCATAGAGGTGTTAATCCATATAATGCTCTCAACTTAATTATGTAGAGTTGATGTCTCAATTGAGATAGACTTTGAATGGGTCTTAGTTGGATCTGAATTATTATTTTAACTCAGACAACCAAAATCTGCACTAACATATTGATACTAAAAGAAGGGCCTCCATTTATATCTTATGAAAATTTTGTGAAACCATTAAGATCGAATCTGGATGAGCCTAACCCATCGAATGGTCTGAATGGGTTGAGCAGACAGATAGGTTCAAGCTGATAGGGATATAAAGCGGAATAACTTTTGTATATAAACAAATATTAGCAGGCCATGATATGCAGCGGAATTAAATGAAATCACAATAAAATAGAACACTAAGATATACATGGAAAACCCATCCAATGTGAAGGGTAAAAACCACGGGGCAAACTAGAGATAATCCACTATGAGAATAATGAATATACAAATCTTAATCTCTTGCCCTAAACCCTAGCAACAATCACAAGAGAACAACTGGGATACAAGGATCACGTCACTATCCACGATATCCAAAACCTCCCCAAGTAATCACAGCAAGAGTCTATTGTAGATTTGATCTAACCTGAGATGAGAACACTACTAGATGATTGAGAACAGCCTCTCTGCGTTGTCCTTGTCTTCTTCCCTTTCTTTCTCTTTCTTTTCTGCCTTGTTTTCCTCCTTTTCTTTGGAATCCCGTGGCTGTTTCCTTCTCCCACATTGCTGCCCTATTTATACCTTTTTCTACCTCCAAAATACAGCCACCACACCCCCCTAATGTTAATTAGGGTTAGGTTAAGAGGGGGTGAGCTATGGGCTGAATTTGTGGGTTGCTAGCCTAATAACCTCCCCCTTCAGCCCATAAGGGAGGCTGTCCCATGACTCCTCAATGTGAAGCCATGCCGACCAGCTGTCGGCATATCTCATGTCTTTCTTTTAGTAAAGTTTTTGTCAACATGTCTGCTCTGTTATCATCTGTGTGAATTTTCTGAAATTGTAACTGCTTCTCTTCAAATACATTTTGAATCCAATGGTATCTGACATCTATATGCTTTGACTTGGAATGAAACATTGGGTTCTTACACAAATGGATGACACTCTGGCTGTCACAATGCACCACATAATTTTTCTGTTTCAGCCCCAATTCTTGTAAGAATTCTTTCATCAATAACATTTCTTTGGATACCTCTGTAGCAGTAATATATTCTGCTTCTGTGGTGGAGAGAGCAATACACCTTTGCAACATGGATTGCCATGACACAGCTCCCCCTGTAAAAGTAAGTACATAACCCGAAGTAGACTTTCTTGTATCTATATCTCTTGCCATATCTGCATCTGTGTAACCTGTCAACACATGTGGTCCACCTCCAAAGCTTAAACAAACCTTAGAGCTCCCTCTGAAATATCTAAAAATCCACTTCACTGCTGCCCAGTGCTCTTTGCCTGGATTTGCAAGAAATCTGCTAGTAATACCAACTGCATATGCGATGTCTGGCCTCGTACATACCATTGCATACATTGAACTTCCAATTGCTGAAGCATAAGGAACATTTTGCATTTTCTCCTTCTCCTCATCACTTGACGGACTCTGTTCTGAGCACAACTTGAAGTGACCTGCAAGAGGAGAACCAACTGGTTTTGCATTGCTCATACTGAATCTTTCCAATACCTTCTCGATGTATTTCTCCTGTGACAACCAAATCTTTTTATTTTTCCTATCACGGAAAATCTACATACCTAGTATGTGCTTTGCTGGCCCCATGTCCTTCATTGCAAAAGACTCACTTAGCTTCTTCTTCAATTTGTCAATTTTAGACATATCTTTCCCAAGAATAAGCATGTCATCAACATAAAGTAAGAGAATAATAAAATCATCATCAAACCATTTGATGTACACATAATGATCTGAAGTCATTCTTTTGTATCAATTTTCTGTCATAAATGAATCAAACTTTCTGTACCATTATCTTGGAGCTTACTTTAGCCCGTACAAGCTCTTTTTCAATTTGCAGATAAAGTTCTCTTTACCTTTAACTTTGAAGCCTTCTAGTTGCTCTATATAAATTTCCTCCTCCAAATCCCCATGAAGGAAAGCTGTCTTCACATCTAATTGCTCAACCTCCAAGTCCTGGATAGCAGCAATACCAAGAGCAATACGAATAAAAGATATTTTAACAATAGAAGAAAAAATCTCTTCAAAGTCAATACCTTTCTTTTGACCAAAGCCTTTCATAACCTATCTAGCTTTGTACTTTAGTTGAAAACAATATTCTTGAGTCTTCAACTTGAAAACCCATTTGTTCTTCAAGGCCTTCATTCCATTTGGTAGTAGCACCAAATCATAAGCGTGGTTCTTCTGAAGAGCATCCATCTCTTCCTACATAGCAACTAACCACTTCTCTTTCTGCTCACTTTCAACTGCTTCCTGGTAACTCTCTAGTTCACCTGCATCAGTAAGCATCACATACTCATATGTAGAGTATATGCTGGAAGTTTGACGTTGTCTAGAAGATCTTCTCAACTGAGGTTCTGCGGGAAGTTGCTCTCCAACTTCTTCTTACTCAACATGTCCTGCAGGTAGATCAACATCAGGCTCTACACTATCTTCCTGCACATCTCCCCCATCACCCTGATATGCTAGAGGAGTAATTGGGTCACAATCTGCTAATCCTTCTGCAGAAGTATTGCCTGGTGCCTTCTTCTTCAAATCTTCAAAAGTTTGATCCTCAAAGAAGATTACATCTCTGCTTCTAAACACCTTCTGCTTTTCTGGATCCCAAAGCTTGTAACCAAAATGATCATGTGAGTAGCCAAGAAAAATACATTGTTTAGACTTACCATCCATCTTGGACCTCTCATTATCTGGAATATGTGCAAATGCACGACAACCAAACACTCTCAAATGCTTGTAGGAAACATCTTTCCCTGACCATACATGCTCTGCAACATCACCATCTAGGGCTGTACATGGTGATAAGTTGATCACATCAACTGCAGTCCTCAAAGCCTCATCCCAAAACCTTTTGGGTAGCTTGGCCTGTGAAAGCATACATATGATCTTTTCCATGATGGTGCAATTCATCCTCTCTACAATTGCATTATACTGAGGTGTACTAGGAACTGTCATCTCATGTTGGATCCCATGTGACCTGCAATAGTCATTAAACAATCATGTATGCTCACCACCATTATATGATCTTATGTATTTCAATTTCCTTTTTGTCTCCCTTTCAACCCTAGCATGAAACTCTTTGAAGACATTAATCACCTGATCTTTAGTCTTCAAAACATAGGCACAAACTTTCCTGAAAAAATCATCTATAAAAGTGACAAAATAAAGTGCACCACTTATACCAAGAACATTAACAGATCCACCATTAGTTTTTATCCTCAAAGGACCATATACATCTGTATAAACACGGTCTAAGGCATGTATTTTTCTAGACAAAGTAGGACTAGCAAATGAAACTCTATGTTGTTTACTTGCCAAACAATCAATACAAGGGTTCATATGTATACCTCTTAGGTCTGGTAATACCTCTCTCTTGGAAAGACCTTGCAGCCCCTTCTCGCTCATGTGTCCCAATCGCTTATGCCACAACTCCATGCTAAAGTCTTTTCTGTAGCATTTAACTGCTCACCATAAGCTTTAGCCTGCAACCTGTACAAAGTATGACATTTCTTTCCATTAGCTATAACAAGAGAACCCTAACTGAGTTTCCATTGCCCTCTATGAAACCTACTATCATAGTCTTCATCATCTATCCTTCTAACTGAAATTAAATTCAGCCTCAAGTCAACCACATGCCTCACATCCTTAAGCACCAACTTGCAGCCAAGGTTGGTCTTTAAATGGATATCACTCATGCCTATGATGTTTGCTGTGCCATAGTTGCCCATCTTGACAACACCAAAATTTTCAGACCTGTATGTAGCAAAAAACTCCCTCCATGGTGTAGCATGATAAGAAGCACCTATGTCAATCACCCACTCAAGATCCTGACACACACGAGAAAAAATATCATCAAAAGGAGACAAAATCAAATAATCACCACCCTGCATTGTAGTTGTGATATTATCTTTTGACTCTATAGACTCCACTTCTTTTCTTTTTTTCTTGCTCTTCTTAGGTTGCTTACATTGGTTTTTGTAATGTCCTTTCTCACCATAATTATAGCAAACAATATCTTTTCTTGATCTTGACTTGCTTTTACCCATGCATGAACTACTTCTAAACTTTGACATTCCTCTATTATCTGAGATAAGTGCCTATGAATCATTCTGAGATGTTGCCAAACTCTTTCTTCTCAACTCCTCATTCAACAAACTACTTGTTACTTGACTCATAGTGATAACACCATATGGCACAGAATTACTGAGGGAAACCACCAGTGTCTCCCAACTTTCTAGTAATGAACTGAGAAGTAACAATGCCTGCAACTCATCATCAAGAGACATTTTCATAGAGGATAACTGGTTAGTAATACTTTGCATTTCATTCAAATGTTCAGCAATAGAAGCACCCTCTCTATATTTTAGGTTCACAAGTTTTCTAATAAAAAAAGCTTTGTTGCTAGCTGTTTTTCTTTCATAGAGACTTTCCAACTTTTTCCAAAGAGAATATATAGAAATTTCAGTAGAAACATAGTGAAAGACACTATCATCAAGCCACTATCGAATAAATCCAATTGTTTTTCGATCTAACCTCTTCCACTCATCATCTGTCATAGTTGTGGGTTTTGCACTATCCCCCTGTAAAGGTCTAAACAAATCTTTGCAATACAAGAGATCTTCCATTCTTGGTTTTCATATCATCCAATTTTTTCCATTTAAACTAATCATACAAGAAACATTACTGGTCTCCATGTTCAAATACAAAATTTAAATCACCAAACCCCTTGCTCTAATACCAGTTTATGGGGATATAAAGCGGAATAACCTTTGTATATGAATAAATACTAGCAGGCCATGATATGTAGTGAAATTAAATGAAATCACAATTAAATAGAACACCAAGATATACGTGGAAAACCCCTCCAATGTGAAGGGTAAAAACCACGGGGCAAACTAGAGATAATCCACTATGAGAATAATGAATATACAAATCTCAATCTCTTGCCCTAAACCCTAGCAACAATCACAAGAGAACAACTGTGATACAAGAATTACGTCATTGTCCATGATATCTAAAACCTCCCCAAGCAATCACAGCAAGAGTCTATTGTAGATTTGATCTAACCTGAGATGAGAACACTACTAGATGATTGAGAATAGCCTCTCTGCATTGTCCTTGTCTTCTTCCCTTTCTTTCTCTTCCTTTTCTGCCTTGTTTTCCTCCTTTTCTTTGGAATCCCGTGGCTATTTCCTTCTCCCACGTTGTTGCCCTGTTTATGCCTTTTTTTTACCTCCAAAACGTAGCCATCACATCCTCCCTAATGTTAATTAGGGTTAGGTTAAGAGGGAGTGAGCTGTGGGCTGCCCAAGTCCACTATAGGCTGAATTTGTGGGCTGCCAGCCCAACACAAGCATGATCATGTCAAATGCTCCAATACCAAATTCTCTGGTCCCAATTCTCTAAGGGCCAATCCTACTTGGACACTCAACTGGATTGACCCCTCTAGTTTTTTGATTGCCTGACCATCAACTTTTCGATCGACTATTCTAGGACTTTGTGGCCAATCCACTACTTGCCCATCCTGTAGCTCCACTAGCCCAAACCATAACCATACTCACATAAACATTCCAAAATTTCCCCTAGCAAATCCAATTTCTTATAAGGGTTTTCTTATCTATAGCCCCTTATCTCCCCTAATTAACCTAGTTAGGTGCAACTAGGGGCGTATCAAATTTCTCCCACTCTGTAGTTGTTGAATATCAGATTTTAATGATGAAATCAATTGATGAGTTAATGAATTAATGAGCATTTGAGAAAAGTGACGCATGACAAACGTCTATCATGGAAAGATAATTAGACGTTGGGCCGGAGAGCATCATGTCAGAGATCGGGCATTGGGTCGGAAGGATCGGATATTGTGCCAAGAAGATCGGATGGTGTAGGAGGTCAACATACTAATTGATCGGGCAATACACTGAAGGAAAAGATGATGCGTTAGAAGTTCAAACAAATTACTAGATGAACTAATGACATGTCGAACAACATAGGCTTCATGATTGTAATTATTATGACTTGATTGAAGTAGTATATAATCTAATTGAGTTAGTTTTGGGTATAACCATGCCACCTGATTAGGAGCCTATTGGGCCTAAATCAAGGTTGAATTGGACTTATTGGAAGGCCAATTCAGTGACCTGAGGGTAGGCCAAGTGATGGTACTGCTTATGAGCTGGAAGGTATGAAACATACCTTTTCCAAAAACCTAACGGTGGTACTATCAAGGTTAGCGATAGTATCGCCCAGTGTTAAGTAGTAGTATCACCCAATGTCAGGTAGTAGTACCACCCAAACTGACAGTGGTACTACTAGAACATAATCTCCTATACAATGTTAAGCAGTGGTACCACCTAGCTAGGTAGTGATACCGCTAGTGCTTAGGCTGTCAAGTAGTGGTACCGCCTAGTGCAAGCGGTGGTACCACAAATACCTTAAAAACCAAGGGATTTAAATTTTTGGCTCTATTTCTGAAGTCATTTAGGGCCTATAAATACCCCACTCATGCTTGGTTGAAAAAAACAATAAAAAGCTTATGATTTTAAAGTAATGTAAACTCTTGAAAAGTGTTGAGTCTCTTCCTCTTTGAGTTTAGAAGTTATTCTAAGGGAGGTATGAGGTCTTTTATAAAAGAGAGGTGTAAGGGTTCTCTCCTAAGTCTATGAAAAGGAGAAAGAGTTGTAACAAAGGTAGTTAGTATTCACCCATTAAAAGAAGATTGGTAGTAAAAGTCGGTGGCCTCGAAGGAAGAGAAATCGAGAGTGGACGTAGGTCGGGATAATTGAACCGCTATAAATCTGATTTAAAATTCTCTTTATGCTTTTTCATACTATTACTAACCAATTTAGTTGCTCACTACTCTTACTCACATTTTAACTTAAATGCATTTCCGATATAAGTTTCATCGATCAAAAATTTTAAATTAGAACGTTATTTCAAAAGCACTAATTCACCCCCCCTCCCCCTCTTAGTGCCTTTACAATCCTAACAGTAGTTTCCTACTTTGATATTGTTATTGACTCTTGCTCCTAGTGTGATGGTAGAGTTTCTCCTGCCTGTGGCCAAGCCACATCAGGAAAACAACTCTCCAAATCACCTTATGCTTTTCCACTTAATCATCCCCTTCAAGAAGTAGAGGGACCAATGGGTCAATTGCATAGTCAATCGAACCCCCTCCTAATGTGTAGGACCAACTCTTTGAGATGGATTAATGATTGGAAGATACCAAAAGGAAAAAATGACATGAGAAGTAACTTGAGGCCGATCCCTATCTGAAGTCCCAATTTGTTAAAAGGCATCATAGAAGAACCAAATATGTATAGGTTTATAATGCCAACTTTGGAGCTCTACAAGGGAAGCTCCGACCCCACTAAATATATAGCTACTTTCACCTCCCAAATGACATTGTTCGGGACGATAGACTCCCTCATGTGTTGAACCTTCCCGACAACTCTTAGAGGCACTACTAGTTACATGAGCTATAAGTTGTCGAAGAAGTTGACCAAGTTCTCTCCTAAGTCAATCGCATCCTTTGGGCAACTAGCCAAGGAGTTTGAGCTCAATTTCATGAGCTATAAGTTATCGAAGAAGTTGACCACCTCTCTATTGGCTATAAGATAGATAAACAAGGAGTCTCTTCTAGCTAAGAAAGCTATCAAGGAGGAGAAAAACAAATGATCGAATAATTCAGAGTAGCCTCGCAATGATAGACCCCGAGAGGACTGAGCCCTACTAGTTACAGATGCCCTACAAGCCAATCACATGAGTGATAACACGTGTGACATATTACACATTCTTTTTAGTTGTTATTATTATGATATTTTCTCACTTTATATTAGATGATAAATATATTTATGATGTCCTTGGATATGTGTAGTGAGAATTGAATTATGATGAGATCATGATAATGAGACCAATTCGCCTATAAACACAAACCCTAAATATTTCCAATCATTGGTTACTCGAGAGGGATATCGAGATAATCGGACAAACCAATGTACTATATACTCATCCATATGATGGAGGCAACTAGTCTTATGGTTGCTTGTGTATGGATACTTAGGATATAATGCAAGTGCTCATTGGAGAATGACTTTACTGAACGATCCGCTCATGGAATACTAGATGGTTAATGATACCTCATCGTTAGACAATAGTTTTATGGTCCAAATTGTGTGTCTAGTCCTTAGACTTGAGACACTAATGATACCCTATATGAGTCATCCACTCTTTGATATCGAACTTATATATATGAAAGTTCCAAATCTAGCACAATCGGTC